>NC_091346.1:13763221-13823221 GCF_038502225.1 Cherax quadricarinatus
GGAAGGAGCAGTGAAGATGGCTACCTGGTTGAGAGGAGGAAGGAGCAGTGAAGAAGGCTACCTGGTTGAAAGGAGGAAGGAGCAGTGAAGGTGGCTACCTGGTTGAGAGGAGGAAGGAGCAGTGAAGGTGGCTACCTGGTTGAGAGGAGGAAGGAGCAGTGAAAATGGCTACCCTGGTTGAGAGGAGGAAGGAGCAGTGAAGATGGCTACCTGGTTGAGAGGAGGAAGGAGCAGTGAAGATGGCTACCTGGTTGAGAGGAGGAAGGAGCAGTGAAGATGGCTACCCTGGTTGAGAGGAGGAAGGAGCAGTGAAGATGGCTACCTGGTTGAGAGGAGGAAGGAGCAGTGAAGATGGCTACCCTGGTTGAGAGGAGGAAGGAGCAGTGAAGATGGCTACCCTGGTTGAGAGGAGGAAGGAGCAGTGAAGATGGCTACCTGGTTGAGAGGAGCAAGGAGCAGTGAAGATGGCTACCTGGTTGAGAGGAGGAAGGAGCAGTGAAGATGGCTACCCTGGTTGAGAGGAGGAAGGAGCAGTGAAGATGGCTACCTGGTTGAGAGGAGGAAGGAGCAGTGAAGATGGCTACCCTGGTTGAGAGGAGGAAGGAGCAGTGAAGATGGCTACCTGGTTGAGAGGAGGAAGGAGCAGTGAAGAAGGCTACCTGGTTGAGAGGAGGAAGGAGCAGTGAAGATGGCTACCTGGTTGAGAGGAGGAAGGAGCAGTGAAGATGGCTACCCTGGTTGAGAGGAGGAAGGAGCAGTGAAGATGGCTACCCTGGTTGAGAGGAGGAAGGAGCAGTGAAGATGGCTACCTGGTTGAGAGGAGGAAGGAGCAGTGAAGATGGCTACCTGGTTGAGAGGAGGAAGGAGCAGTGAAGATGGCTACCCTGGTTGAGAGGAGGAAGGAGCAGTGAAGATGGCTACCTGGTTGAGAGGAGGAAGGAGCAGTGAAGATGGCTACCTGGTTAAGAGGAGGAAGGAGCAGTGAAGATGGCTTCCCTGGTTGAGAGGAGGAAGGAGCAGTGAAGATGGCTACCCTGGTTGAGAGGAGGAAGGAGCAGTGAAGATGGCTACCCTGGTTGAGAGGAGGAAGGAGCAGTGAAGATGGCTACCCTTGTTGAGAGGAGGATGGAGCAGTGAAGATGGCTACCCTGGTTGAGAGGAGGAAGGAGCAGTGAAGATGGCTACCTGATTGAGAGGAGGAAGGAGCAGTGAAGAAGGCTACCTGGTTGAGAGAAGGAAGGAGCAGTGAAGATGGCTACCTGGTTGAGAGGAGGAAGGAGCAGTGAAGATGGCTACCTGGTTGAGAGGAGGAAGGAGCAGTGAAGAAGGCTACCTGGTTGAGAGGAGGAAGGAGCAGTGAAGATGGCTACCTGGTTGAGAGGAGGAAGGAGCAGTGAAGAAGGCTACCTGGTTGAGAGGAGGAAGGAGCAGTGAAGATGGCTACCTGGTTGAGAGGAGGAAGGAGCAGTGAAGATGGCTACCTGATTGAGAGGAGGAAGGAGCAGTGAAGAAGGCTACCTGGTTGAGAGGAGGAAGGAGCAGTGAAGATGGCTACCTGGTTGAGAGGAGGGAGCAGTGAAGATGGCTACCTGGTTGAGAGGAGGAAGGAGCAGTGAAGAAGGCTACCTGGTTGAGAGGAGGAAGGAGCAGTGAAGATGGCTACCCTGGTTGAGAGGAGGAAGGAGCAGTGAAGATGGCTACCTGGTTGAGAGGAGGAAGGAGCAGTGAAGATGGCCACCTGGTTGAGAGGAGGAAGGAGCAGTGAAGATGGCTACCTGGTTGAGAGGAGGAAGGAGCAGTGAAGATGGCTACCCTGGTTGAGAGGAGGAAGGAGCAGTGAAGATGGCTACCTGGTTGAGAGGAGGAAGGAGCAGTGAAGATGGCTACCTGGTTGAGAGGAGGAAGGAGATCAGATAACCATATATATGGTTATACAAGAACACTAATAAAAAGATAAAATAAAAACTTCTCAGTAACAGCAACAGGGATAACAGTGGAATAGCAACAGAGACAACAGTGAAGCAGTAGCAGAGAAAATATTGGAGTAGCAACAGCAACAACAGTGAATTTGCAACAGAGACAACATTGGAGTAGCAACAGGGGCAACAGTGAAGTAGTAACAGGAACAACAGTGGAGTAGCAACAGGAAATACATTGGAGTAGCAACAGGACCAACAGTGGAGTAGCAACAGGAACAACAGTGGAGTAGCAGCAGGAACGACAGTGGAGTAGCCACAGGGACAACAGTGGAGTAGCCACAGGGACAACAGTGGAGTAGCAACAGGAAATACAGTGGAGTAGCAACAGGACCAGCAGTTGAGTAGCAACAGAAACAACAGTGGAGTAGCAGCAGGAACGACAGTGGAGTAGCCACAGGGACAACAGTGGAGTAGCAACAGGGACAACAGTGGAGTAGCAACAGGAACAACAGTGGAGTAGCAACAGGAACAACAGGGGAGTAGCCACAGGGACAACAGTGGAGTAGCCACAGGGACAACAGTGGAGTAGCAACAGGGACAACAGTGGAGTAGCAACAGGAACAACAGTGGAGTAGCAACAGGAACAACAGTGGAGCAGCAACAGGGACAACAGTGGAGTAGCCACAGGGACAACAGTGGAGTAACCACAGGGACAACAGTGGAGTAGCAACAGGAACAACAGTGGAGTAGCCAGAGGGACAACAGTGGAGTAGCAACAGGAACAACAGTGGAGTAGCAACAGGGACAACAGTGGAGTAGCAACAGGAACAACAGTGGAGTAGCCACAGGGACAACAGTGGAGTAGCAGCAGGAACGACAGTGGAGTAGCAACAGGGACAACAGTGGAGTAGCCAGAGGGACAACAGTGGAGTAGTCACACGGACAACAGTGGAGTAGCAACAGGAACAACAGTGGAGTAGCAACAGGGACAACAGTGGAGTAGCCACTGGGACAACAGTGGAGTAGCCACAGGGACAACAGATGAGTAGCAACAGGAACAACAGTGGAGTAGCCACAGGGACAACAGTGGAGTAGCAACAGGAACAACAGTGGAGTAGCAACAGGAACAACAGTGGAGTAGCCACAGGGACAACAGTGGAGTAGCAGCAGGAACGACAGTGGAGTAGCAACAGGGACAACAGTGGAGTAGCAACAGGAACAACAGTGGAGCAGCCACAGGGACAACAGTGGAGTAGCAACAGGGACAGCAGTGGAGTAGCCACAGTGACAACAGTGGAGTAGCAACAGGAACAACAGTGGAGTAGCCACAGGGACAACAGTGGAGTAGCAACAGGAACAACAGTGGAGTAGCCACAGGGACAACAGTGGAGTAGCAACAGGTACAGCAGTGGAGTAGCCACAGGAACAACAGTGGAGTAGCAACAGGAACGACAGTGGAGTAGCAACAGGAACAACAGTGGAGTAGCAACAGGGACAACAGTGGAGTAGCAACAGGAACAACAGTGGCGTAGCAACAGGGACAACAGTGGAGTAGCAACAGGAACAACAGTGGCGTAGCAACAGGGACAACAGTGGAGTAGCAACAGGAACGACAGTGGAGTAGCAACAGGAACGACAGTGGAGTAGCAACAGGAACAACAGTGGAGTAGCAACAGGAACAACAGTGGCGTAGCAACAGGAACAACAGTGGAGTAGCAACAGGAACGACAGTGGAGTAGCAACAGGGACAACAGTGGAGTAGCAACAGGAACAACAGTGGAGTAGCAACAGGGACAACAGTGGCGTAGCAACAGGGACAACAGTGGCGTAGCAACAGGGACAACAGTGGCGTAGCAACAGGAACGACAGTGGAGTAGCAACAGGAACAACAGTGGAGTAGCAACAGGGACAACAGTGGAGTAGCAACAGGAACAACAGTGGCGTAGCAACAGGGACAACAGTGGAGTAGCAACAGGAACAACAGTGGCGTAGCAACAGGGACAACAGTGGAGTAGCAACAGGAACGACAGTGGAGTAGCAACAGGAACGACAGTGGAGTAGCAACAGGAACAACAGTGGAGTAGCAACAGGAACAACAGTGGCGTAGCAACAGGAACAACAGTGGAGTAGCAACAGGAACGACAGTGGAGTAGCAACAGGGACAACAGTGGAGTAGCAACAGGAACAACAGTGGAGTAGCAACAGGGACAACAGTGGCGTAGCAACACTAACAACAGTGGCGTAGCAACAGGGACAACAGTGGAGTAGCAACAGGAACAACAGTGGCGTAGCAACAGGGACAACAGTGGAGTAGCAACAGGAACGACAGTGGAGTAGCAACAGGAACGACAGTGGAGTAGCAACAGGGACAACAGTGGAGTAGCAACAGGAACAACAGTGGCGTAGCAACAGGAACAACAGTGGAGTAGCAACAGGAACGACAGTGGAGTAGCAACAGGGACAACAGTGGAGTAGCAACAGGAACAACAGTGGAGTAGCAACAGGGACAACAGTGGCGTAGCAACAGGGACAACAGTGGAGTAGCAACAGGAACGACAGTGGAGTAGCAACAGGGACAACAGTGGAGTAGCAACAGGAACAACAGTGGAGTAGCAACAGGAACGACAGTGGAGTAGCAACAGGGACAACAGTGGAGTAGCAACAGGAACAACAGTGGGGAAGAAGCAGTATAAAATAAGTCTTCTCCGTCTTCATATACAACATAGGTTATATCTTCCCAATATAACCATTCAATAATGACTTTCTCTCATATACTCTCCTCCTCCTCCTTCCCCTCTTCATTATTCCTGCATTCGTTATTGCTTTCTGGGCATTCTAATTTATTTCACCTTTTCCCTATTTTGATATAGTCTCTCTCTCTCTCTGTCTCTCTCTCTGTCTCTCTCTCTCTCTCTCTCTCTCTCTCTCTCTCTCTCTCTCTCTCTCTCTCTCTCTCTCTCTCTCTCTCTCTCTCTCTCTCTCTCTCTCTCTCTCTCTCTCTCTCTCTCTCTCGCTCTCTCTCTCTCTCTCTCTCTCATATTCACTGCCTGTACCACTCTGTTGATTTCGTTTGCAGCGGCTGGTGTTACCTTCTCTTCATTTATCCATAGTCTCTCATTTACCAACTCTTCCCTCTGTTTATTCTCTTTTCTCTATATATTATTATCGGTCATTCTCGTGTTCGTCGGTTTATTCTTCTGATTCACCATTCTTTGATACCGAATTTATGTATGTTTGTTTCCGAATGATTGATCATAAAAACAGCAGGTACTACCACACACCTGGTTTAGGTACCTGGTTCACACACCTGGTCTAGGTACCTGGTTCACACACATGGTCTAGGTACCTGGTTCACACACCTGGTCTAGGTACCTGGTTCACACACCTGGTCTGGGTACCTGGTTCACACACCTGGTCTGGGTACCTGGTTCACACACCTGGTCTGGGTACCTGGTTCACACACCTGGTCTGGGTACCTGGTTCACACACCTGGTCTGGGTACCTGGTTCACACACCTGGTCTAGGTACCTGGTTCACACACCTGGTCTAGGTACCTGGTTCACACACCTGGTCTGGGTACCTGGTTCACACACCTGGTCTAGGTACCTGGTTCACACACCTGGTCTAGGTACCTGGTTCACACACCTGGTCTGGGTACCTGGTTCACACACCTGGTCTAGGTACCTGGTTCACACACCTGGTCTGGGTACCTGGTTCACACACCTGGTCTAGGTACCTGGTTCACACACCTGGTCTAGGTACCTGGTTCACACACCTGGTCTGGGTACCTGGTTCACACACCTGGTCTAGGTACCTGGTTCACACACCTGGTCTAGGTACCTGGTTCACACACCTGGTCTGGGTACCTGGTTCACACACCTGGTCTAGGTACCTGGTTCACACACCTGGTCTAGGTACCTGGTTCACACACCTGGTCTGGGTACCTGGTTCACACACCTGGTCTAGGTACCTGGTTCACACACCTGGTCTAGGTACCTGGTTCACACACCTGGTCTAGGTACCTGGTTCACACACCTGGTCTGGGTACCTGGTTCACACACCTGGTCTAGGTACCTGGTTCACACACCTGGTCTAGGTACCTGGTTCACACACCTGGTCTTTATAAAAGAAGTTCTTTCTACGTAGTTTCCCTTTCATGTCAAACGAACTCCCCCGAGACTAATGATCTCAAATATTAACACATCCAATGTAGCGTGGAGGTAATACTCCATGGAGAGTCTTGACTCCTCTCACACACATTGTAGGGTGGAGGTAATACTCCATGGAGAGTCTTGACTCCTCTCACACACATTGTAGCGTGGAGGTAATACTCCATGGAGAGTCTTGGCTCCTCTCACACACACATTGTAGGATGGAGGTAATACTCCATGGAGAGTCTTGGCTCCTCTCACACACATTGTAGGGTGGAGGTAATACTCCATGGAGAGTCTTGACTCTCACACACATTGTAGGGTGGAGGTAATACTCCATGGAGAGTCTTGACTCTCACACACATTGTAGGGTGGAGGTAATACTCCATGGAGAGTCTTGACTCCTCTCACACACATTGTAGGGTGGAGGTAATACTCCATGGAGTCTTGACTCCTCTCACACACACATTGTAGGATGGAGGTAATACTCCATGGAGAGTCTTGGCTCCTCTCACACACATTGTAGGGTGGAGGTAATACTCCATGGAGAGTCTTGGCTCCTCTCACACACATTGTAGCGTGGAGGTAATACTCCATGGAGAGTCTTGACTCCTCTCACACACATTGTAGCGTGGAGGTAATACTCCATGGAGAGTCTTGACTCCTCTCACACACATTGTAGGGTGGAGGTAATACTCCATGGAGAGTCTTGGCTCCTCTCACACACATTGTAGCGTGGAGGTAATACTCCATGGAGAGTCTTGACTCCTCTCACACACATTGTAGGGTGGAGGTAATACTCCATGGAGAGTCTTGGCTCCTCTCACACACATTGTAGCGTGGAGGTAATACTCCATGGAGAGTCTTGACTCCTCTCACACACATTGTAGCGTGGAGGTAATACTCCATGGAGAGTCTTGACTCTCACACACATTGTAGGGTGGAGGTAATACTCCATGGAGAGTCTTGACTCCTCTCACACACATTGTAGGGTGGAGGTAATACTCCATGGAGAGTCTTGACTCCTCTCACACACATTGTAGCGTGGAGGTAATACTCCATGGAGAGTCTTGACTCCTCTCACACACATTGTAGGGTGGAGGTAATACTCCATGGAGAGTCTTGACTCTCACACACATTGTAGCGTGGAGGTAATACTCCATGGAGAGTCTTGACTCCTCTCACACACATTGTAGGGTGGAGGTAATACTCCATGGAGAGTCTTGACTCCTCTCACACACATTGTAGCGTGGAGGTAATACTCCATGGAGAGTCTTGACTCCTCTCACACACATTGTAGGGTGGAGGTAATACTCCATGGAGAGTCTTGGCTCCTCTCACACACATTGTAGCGTGGAGGTAATACTCCATGGAGAGTCTTGGCTCCTCTCACACACATTGTAGGGTGGAGGTAATACTCCATGGAGAGTCTTGGATCCTCTCACACACATTGTAGGGTGGAGGTAATACTCCATGGAGAGTCTTGGCTCCTCTCACACACATTGTAGGGTGGAGGTAATACTCCATGGAGAGTCTTGACTCCTCTCACACACATTGTAGGGTGGAGGTAATACTCCATGGAGAGTCTTGGCTCCTCTCACACACATTGTAGGGTGGAGGTAATACTCCATGGAGAGTCTTGGCTCCTCTCACACACATTGTAGGGTGGAGGTAATACTCCATGGAGAGTCTTGGCTCCTCTCACACACATTGTAGGGTGGAGGTAATACTCCATGGAGAGTCTTGGATCCTCTCACACACATTGTAGGGTGGAGGTAATACTCCATGGAGAGTCTTGGATCCTCTCACACACATTGTAGGGTGGAGGTAATACTCCATGGAGAGTCTTGGCTCCTCTCACACACATTGTAGGGTGGAGGTAATACTCCATGGAGAGTCTTGGATCCTCTCACACACATTGTAGGGTGGAGGTAATACTCCATGGAGAGTCTTGGCTCTCACACACATTGTAGGGTGGAGGTAATACTCCATGGAGAGTCTTGGCTCCTCTCACACACATTGTAGGGTGGAGGTAATACTCCATGGAGAGTCTTGGCTCCTCTCACACACATTGTAGGGTGGAGGTAATACTCCATGGAGTCTTGACTCCTCTCACACACACATTGTAGGGTGGAGGTAATACTCCATGGAGAGTCTTGGCTTCTCTCACTCACATTGTAGGGTGGAGGTAATACTCCATGGAGAGTCTTCGCTCCCTCTCATACAAGACATCAGCTGCAGGTCGCAGTATTCACACGACCATTCTTCCTTGTTTTTGTCTCATATGTAATTTCCTCTCTAACAGACACACTAGCAGACGTTACAGTTTACGTCGCTACACAGAAGTGTACTGCGCTAGAGTCGTACACAGGTTGAGGAAATGGAACGACCCAAATGAGAAGACAGTAGTGGAAGGAGACTTATATATACAAGAATAAGAACAGTTATAAGCCTCATAAGCTAGGAGGAAGCAAAACCTACCAGTTAAGAAACGGATCTATGAGCTGAAACAAGACCCTGGCAACCACAAATAACTGAACAGTATAGGTTTTGTGGATGACAAAATTTTTCGCGACTTTTTTAAAATTTAGACAGATTCTGAGGCTGGAAACCATTATTTTACATAATGAGTCTGGTAATGATTGCTCTCACTGCTCTTCCAAGTAAGGAATTGCTGCGGAGATGAGAATTTTGTGTTTGATATTAGTTAAAGACACATGTTGTTATGGAAGTTCCCGCTTGTGCTGCTGCTTACTACATTAATGTTATATTTACAAATGAAAGCACATTGTATCTTATTGCTTAACGGCAACTAAAACGAAGATTGTCACATGCACTTGTTATCTAGGTGGTTAGACTGCTCGGAACACAGCCAGGATGTCCTGGACTCGAGTCCTGGCAAGTGTACAACGTGTGGGCAAGTTAATGTTCAGATACAAGTTAATGTTCACATACAAAAAAAGATGTTGAAGATGGGACATCACGAACATTGCTTAGCTCCTGTAAGTGTTCACACACACACACACACACCACGAGCTATGACTCGACCCCTGCAACCACAAATAGGTGAGTACACACACACACACACACACACACACACACACACACACACACACACACACACACACACACACACACACACACACACACACACACACACACTAACGAGCTTAGTGTTCCTGGTGGAAAAGACAATATACAGAAAGTAATTAACTAAGGTTGAAGCAGTCTCTCTCTCTCTCTCTCTCTCTCAGGGAAGGATGTGGATGCTGCACATATAATCTAATAACTAAGCTTCTCCTTCTCTTTACTGTACACCTACAACCAACACAATGCCAGACACCCTTGCTCTCACCCCAGGGAACACACTTGCTCTCTCCTCTCACACAAACACGCTGCAGGGAGAGTCACTCGGCATATTCTCTCTCTCTCTCTCTCTCTCTCTCTCTCTCTCTCTCTCTCTCTCTCTCTCTCTCTCTCTCACACGCTCACTCTCTCTCTCTCTCTCTCTCTCTCTCTCTCTCTCTCTCTCACACACACATTGCAGGAATAGTCACGTGGCATACTGTCACACTCTTTTTCACAGCAGAATGCGGCTATAGCCACGAACTAACGAGACTCTGTGAATCTCATTAGATCATGTTCATTGTTTCCTGCCAGGAGGTTATTCAGACCTTCTCCTGTACAGTCTTAGCGACTAGATCAAGACAAGGAGATACAGTCTTGTAACGCTGGAACAAAACAAGGAAGTACAGTCTTGTAACACTGGTACAAAACGAGGAGGTACAGTCAAGTAACACTGCAACAAAACAAGGAAGTACAGTCAAGTAACACTGCAACAAAACAAGGAGGTACAGTCAAGTAACACTGCAACAAAACAAGGAAGTACAGTCAAGTAACACTGGTACAAAACAAGGAGGTACAGTCCAGTAACACTGCAACAAAACAAGGAGGTACAGTCAAGTAACACTGGTAAAAAACAAGGAGGTACAGTCCAGTAACACTGCAACAAAACAAGGAAGTACAGTCAAGTAACACTGCAACAAAACAAGGAGGTACAGTCAAGTAACACCAACAAAACAAGGAAGTACAGTCAAGTAACACTGCAACAAAACAAGGAGGTACAGTCCAGTAACACTGGTACAAAACAAGGAGGTACAGTCAAGTAACACTGCAACAAAACAAGGAGGTACAGTCCAGTAACACTGCAACAAAACAAGGAGGTACAGTCTTGTAACACTGGAACAAAACAAGGAGGTACAGTCTTGTAACACTGGAACAAAACAAGGAGGTACAGTCTAGTAACACTGGTACAAAACAAGGAGGTACAGTCCAGTAGCACTGCAACAAAACAAGGAGGTACAGTCCAGTAACACTGCAACAAAACAAGGAGGTACAGTCCAGTAACACTGCAACAAAACAAGGAGGTACAGTCCAGTAACATTGCAACAAAACAAGGAGGTACAGTCTTGTAACACTGGAACAAAACAAGGAGGTACATTCTTGTAACACTGCAACAAAACATGGAGGTATAGTCTAGTAACACTGGAACAAAGCAAGAAGGTTCAGTCTTGTAACACTGGAACGAAATATAGAGGTACACTCTATGTGGCATGCAAAGAGTACGTAACCTTTATTCGGCGCATGTACACACCCTCATTGAAAGGCGAACCAGTACTAAGGTCGAACGATGGGGCCCCATCGTTCGATCAGTACCCAGGTTCAGCCAATGAGAAGATGGTCATGACAATCGTAGAGGTTTTGTGGGCACCACCCGCCTGTCTACCCTTGTCATTTCCATACTAGAGCTGGTTGAGCACGGTTGTCCATTCTGCCTCCAGGCTGTGTCTTGGCCTTGCCTCAAGCGTGTTGTATATAGTGTACATTTCTGTAAATATCTACATTGCTCTTGATGAAGGAAAATATATTTTAGAGTCATTCAGCTGTGTTTGTTCTGCTCTTTGCTCCCATTTACACTCAGGATAACAGGCCTTATTGTCCCTGGGTTGTAATAATTTTGTAACACTAGAACAAAACAAGGAGGTACAGTCTTGTAACATTGCAACAAGACAAGGAGGTACAGTCTAGTAACACTGGTACAAAACAAGGAGGTACAGTCTTGTAACACTGCAACAAAACAAGGAGGTACAGTCTTGTAACACTGCAACAAAACAAGGAGGTACAGTCTAGTAACACTGGTACAAAACAAGGAGGTACAGTCTTGTAACACTGGTACAAAACAAGGAGGTACAGTCCAGTAATACTGCAACAAAACAAGGAGGTACAGTCTAGTAACACTGGAACAAAACAAGGAGGTACAAGGGCTGACTATCAACGGAAATTTATCAGTAGTTCTTCAGCAGATTATTTAGAGACGGTTAAAATTTTTAAGGTACAACAGTATTTATTTACCAGCGGGAGACGCAACGGTAACTTGACGTTGTTTTCCGTTTACTGGCTGTTTATGTTTCAGCTTACAGTTTTAGCACTGGCTTTATTTATCTGTTTGTTTTACGCTGAGATTTATTCACGCAGATGATAAACCTTTTACGTTCGTTCATGTGAATAGATAATTTATGCAGATTAGCTACTAATTCCGTATTTGCATATAAATGTAAATATTTTGAATGGTAAACATACCAGTTTCTTATTCTTGAAATTAGAGATGTAATGCGTGAATGACGTCATACAGTGCCACTTCTTGCTGGTATGTAAACAGTGTCACCAGACCTTGTTGGTCCCTCAACAATGCCACCAGACCTTGTTGGTCCCTCAACAATGCCACCAGACCTTGTTGGTCCCTCAACAGTGCCACCAGACCTTGTTGGTCCCTCAGCAGTCCCACCTGACCTTGTTGGTCCCTCAGCAGTCCCACCTGACCTTGCTAGCCCCTCAGCTGCGCCACAAGTCCTTTAAAGTCGCTGAGTACAAAACACAACGTGTGCCTAAGAGAGGACAATTTTGGTGTCCACGGCTGTTAGATGGAACACAGAGGCAAAATTCACCAGATTTAATTTTTATTTTCCTGCAGAAAAATGAGAGCGAGTAAAATGGGTGGAAGACTTGGCAGGGAAAGATGACAAGTCTGATTTTTTTTTTTGCTGTCTTGATTTAGTGGAGGAAGTGTTACCGGAAAACCCCTATGTAATTATTCGCCGATGACACAAAGATAGGTAGGATAATTGATTCAAACGTAGATGTTAGGGAACTTCAGGAGGATTTAGACAAACTCTACTCTACTCATCAGATGCAGCATTCTCCACCTGACCTCAACATTCTGAACATGACTATAAATACTCTCGTACCTTCCAACCCCAGGTAGATCCGTGTGTGACTTGAAAAAGCCCACTGTGTGAGTGAAACGTTGTCAATAAAGGATCACATTATACTGCATTTGTGTTTATATTTCCACTGTGTCGGTATTTTATACCATTTATTTCCAAACTCTACTCTTGGTCAGAAAAGTGGCAGATGCAGTTCAGTGTAGATAAATGCAAGGTTCTGAAGCTTGGGAGTGTCCATAACCCTAGCACTTATAAGTTAAATAATGTAGAACTTAGCCATACAGATTGCGAAAAGGACTTGGGGGTTATGGTGAGCAGCAACCTTAAACCAAGACAGCAATGCCTAAGCGTACGTAATAAGGCAAATAGATTACTGGGATTTATATCAAGAAGTGTAAGGAACAGAAGTCCAGAGGTCATACTGCAGCTTTATACATCATTAGTAAGGCCTCACCTAGATTATGCAGCTCAATTCTGGTCTCCATATTACAGAATGGACATAAATTCGTTAGAAAACATTCAGCGTAGGATGACTAAATTAATACATAGCATTAGAAATCTTCCTTATGAAGAAAGATTGAAGACTCTTAAGTTACATTCACTTGTTAGACGAAGAATGAGGGGAGACCTGATCGAAGTGTATAAGTGGAAGATATGTATTAATAAAGGGGATATTAATAAGGTCTTGAGGATATCTCTCCAAGAGAGAACCCGCAGTAATGGATTTAAATTAGATAAGTTTAGATTTAGAAAGGACATAGGAAAGTATTGGTTTGGAAATAGGGTAGTTGATGAGTGGAACAGTCTACCTAGTTGGGTTATTGAGGCTAGGACTTTGGGTAGTTTCAAATTTAGGTTGGATAAGTACATGAGTAGGAGGGGTTGGATTTGAGTGGGACTTTCACATCAGAGCTTATTTCTTGAGTGGCATTGAAAATTGGGTTGGGCAAATGTTTTGTTAGTGGGATGAATTGTAAAGGACCTGCCTAGTATGGGCCAACAGGCCTCCTGCAGTGATCCTCCTTTCTTATGTTCTTATGTTATCTATAAGAGAAGAACCATATTGATGGTGTCCCGTCATCAGTGTTTGTAGCTCCAGAGTAGAGCTACGCTGGTGACTCACTCTTCAATGTTCATAGTTAAAGCAGCACACTTTGTTGATGGTGTCCCGTCATCAGTGTTTGTTTACATAGTTGAAGTTGCAGTCTTAAAGATCCAATTATCAGCTCTTCTAATGCACACCAACACCCAAGTACCTACTTAGTCTTTGTGAACACAGGCTGCAGGCGTAACGAAACATACTCAACGTACCCACTGGCGCCATGATAGAACATGAGTTCTTCAGTTGGGAGTTGAAGACTCTATCATCAAACCACGAACTGCAAGTTATACTCTCGTTGTCTTGTCTTCAGTGATCGATTCATGTTATTATTAATTTTTTATGACTGTAGCACTTACTACATCTTCTAGGACGCACTGTTTGTGTTCTGTGACTGTGAAGAATATATTACTAGTATTCTTTCAGGTCCAAAGAAATGCTTATCTTTCTTCTGATATTCTTGTATGACTGTGTATGGTTTAGAAAGACACGTAAGCAAACACTATAACATATTTATTAGAAAACGTTTCGGTCCTGTTACCTTGATCACTTCAGGACCGAAACGTTTTCTAATTAATATGTTATAGTGTTTGCTTACGTGTTTTTCTAAACCAACTTGTCTGTATTTATTACCAAGGTTTATACCATGACTGTGTATAAAGTTATCATATCTATTTTTTCCTTCGATCCAGCCAACGTGCAGACCTTGATTGTTTCTAATTATGATTCGCACCTGTAGAAAAAGTCACAATATCGTGGGTGGAACTGTTCAGAAATAATCCGTTCTTCAGCGAGAAAATTTTTTAGAGATGTTTGTGTTCATGCTGGACCAATATCAAGTTACGACATAAGTTACAACCCAAGTTGGAAATAAATGGTATAAAATACCGACACAATGGAAATATAAACACAAATGCAGTATAATGTGATCCTATATTGACTACGTTTCGCCCACACAGTGGGCTTTTTCAAGTCACAAACAGAACTACCTGGGGTGGAAGGAACGCGAGTATTTATGGTCCGGTTCAGAATGCTGAGGTCAGGTGAAGAAAGCTGCATCTGATGATGTACCGAGTGGGGTTATAGAGTCTAAAAACTTGGGTAGCTTGGAAAGGAGATTGGATAAGTTAGTGAGCAGACCTTCTACAGTGTTCTTATGTGGGATAGCGATGAAGAAGTTTCTTGGCAAGTGGTTCAGCTGTGTTATAGAAGCCACTATTCTGGTTGAAGTTGTCGGATATAGAAATAAGTGATGATTCCAGGATTCTTCGGTATTGAGTGTTGTCTTCTGTGGCGATAAGTCTTGAGTTTCTGTAGTTTATCAAGTGGTTGTGTGAATTACGGTGTTGTACGCAGGCATTCCTTGTGTCGTCAGACCTGCTTGCGTATTGGTGTTCTGAAATACGTGTTTGGAGGTCCCTTGATGTTTCGCCCACATATAACTTGTTGCAGTCATTACAAGGGATTATGTATACCCCTGCAGAGGATGGAGGCTTGTAGTAGACAGGACAAGCCTCCATCCTCTGCAGGGGTATACATAATCCCTTGTAATGACTGCAACAAGTTATATGTGGGCGAAACATCAAGGGACCTCCAAACACGTATTTCAGAACACCAATACGCAAGCAGGTCTGACGACACAAGGAATGCCTGCGTACAACACCGTAATTCACACAACCACTTGATAAACTACAGAAACTCAAGACTTATCGCCACAGAAGACAACACTCAATACCGAAGAATCCTGGAATCATCACTTATTTCTATATCCGACAACTTCAACCAGAATAGTGGCTTCTATAACATAGCTGAACCACTTGCCAAGAAACTTCTTCATCGCTATCCCACATAAGAACACTGTAGAAGGTCTGCTCACTAACTTATCCAATCTCCTTTCCAAGCTACCCAAGTTTTTAGACTCTATAACCCCACTCGGTACATCATCAGATGCAGCTTTCTTCACCTGACCTCAACATTCTGAACCGGACCATAAATACTCGCGTTCCTTCCACCCCAGGTAGTTATGTTTGTGACTTGAAAAAGCCCACTGTGTGGGCGAAACGTAGTCAATATAGGATCACATTATACTGCATTTGTGTTTATATTTACAACCCAAGTTACAACGCGTCACAACCTAAGTTACATTTGACAACTGTAACTTCGGTTTAAAATTTCCTGGGCAGAGCGCAGGTTACTGTGAATCATGTGAGTGAAGCCGCTTTGTGGGATGACTTTGGACTTCATCTGTGATATTCATAACTTTTATTTCTGCACGGGATGCCGTAACACAACCCCTGTCAGAGTAGAGTAACTCTCGTAACTTGTTACTCTGTCAGAGTATAGTAACTCTCTTAACCTGTTACTATAGTATAGTAATTCTCTTAACCTGTTACTGTATCATAATATAACAATTCTCGTAACCTATTATTCTATCAGAGTAAGGTAATACTCTTAACCGGTTACTCTATTATAGTATAGTAACTCTCTTAGTCTGTTACACTATCAAAGTAACGCTGGGGGTGGATAAGAGAGGTGTAAATGAGACCACAACAATTATCATCGTAATTTCCTTCACCAAACAAACAGTCAAACAACCTTGAAATTAGTTGTTTGTGATTAATTCAGTGCTGTTTCATGAATCACAATTAAGCAAGTGTTGTGACTGGCAGGGCGCTTAAACTAACATCCTTCTCAAACTGGACAGTGTTGAGGGTGGCAGGACGTTTAAACTAACATCCTTCTCAAACTGGACAGTGTTGAGGGTGGCAGGACGTTTAAACTAACATCCTTCTCAAACTGGACAGTGTTGAGGGTGGCAGGACGTTTAAACTAACATCCTTCTCAAACTGGACAGTGTTGAGAGTGGCAGGACGTTTAAACTAACATCCTTCTCAAACTGAACAGTGTTGAGAGTGGCAGGGCGCTTAACTAACATCCTCCTCAAATTGGGCACCAGGTTCGTCTTAACAAATTTCTGCTATTGGTTGAATTATCAGACAAAGTGGCGAGATTTTTATTGTAGCCGTGAACAGTTTTTTTAAAGAATGAAAATATAGATATGCGAAATGCAGAGAGAGAGATAGATAGATAGATAGATAGATAGAGAGAGAGAGAGAGAGAGAGAGAGAGAGAGAGAGAGAGAGAGAGAGAGAGAGAGAGAGAGAGGGAGCGAGAGAGAGAGAGAGAGAGAGAGAGAGAGAGAGAGAGAGAGAGAGAGAGAGAGAGAGAGAGAGAGAGAGAGAGAGAGAGAGAGAGAGAGAGGGAGGGAGAGAGAGGGGGAGAGAGAGACAGACAGACAGACAGACAGACAGACAGACAGACAGACAGAAAGACAGAGAGAAAGAGAAAAATGGGTAGCTTCAGAATATCTGTTAACTGAAAGTCAATTTCTCTTGTGTCAGGATTGTTGTGGTATTAATTTTTTGTCGACCAATGGTGGCACTGATGGCATTGATGGCATTGATGGCACTGGTGCCGCTAATAGACTGCTCTTACAAGGAGCTACACATATATCACTTTCTTTTTATTATTGTTGTATTTCGTGAGGTGCTAAACCCGTGAGGGTCAGTGGAGGCCCGAACTTCCGTCTGCTATTAACCGCTTGCTCTGTGACAAAATTTTTACTTAATATTAGGGGTAAACGCTAAACCTGTAGGGGCTATATTGTGCCTGTGGAACGAGTCAGATTAGTTACCCTGACTTACAGTGTATAGTTACCTTGACTTACAGTGTATAGTTACCCTGACTTACAGTGTATAGTTACCCTGACTGACAGTGTATAGTTACCATGACGTACAGTGTACAGTTACCTTGACCTACAGTGTATAGTTACCTTGACTTACAGTATAGTTACCATGACTTACAGTCTATAGTTACCATGACGTACAGTGTTCAGTTACCTTGACTTACAGTGTATAGTTACCTTGACGTACAGTGTACAGTTACCTTGACTTACAGTGTATAGTTACCCTGACTTACAGTGTATAGTTACCCTGACTGACAGTGTATAGTTACCATGACGTACAGTGTACAGTTACCTTGACTTACAGTGTATAGTTACCCTGACTTACAGTGTATAGTTACCCTGACTGACAGTGTATAGTTACCATGACGTACAGTGTACAGTTACCTTGACTTACAGTGTATAGTTACCATGACTTACAGTGTATAGTTACCATGACGTACAGTGTACAGTTACCTTGACTTACAGTGTATAGTTACCATGACGTACAGTGTACAGTTACCATGACTTACAGTGTACAGTTACCATGACTTACAGTGTACAGTTACCATGGCTTACAGTGTATAGTTACCCTGACTGACAGTGTATAGTTACCATGACGTACAGTGTACAGTTACCTTGACTTACAGTGTACAGTTACCTTGACTTACAGTGTATAGTTACCATGACGTACAGTGTACAGTTACCATGACTTACAGTGTATAGTTACCATGACGTACAGTGTACAGTTACCGTGACTTACAGTGTATAGTTACCATGACTTACAGTGTATAGTTACCATGACGTACAGTGTACAGTTACCTTGACTTACAGTGTATAGTTACCATGACTTACAGTGTATAGTTACCATGACGTACAGTGTACAGTTACCTTGACTTACAGTGTACAGTTACCTTGACTTACAGTGTATAGTTACCATGACGTACAGTGTACAGTTACCTTGACCTACAGTGTACAGTTACCTTGACTTACAGTGTATAGTTACCATGACCTACAGTGTATAGTTACCATGACTTACAGTGTATAGTTACCATGACGTACAGTGTACAGTTACCTTGACTTACAGTGTATAGCTACCCTGACTGACAGTGTATAGTTACCATGACGTACAGTGTACAGTTACCTTGACTTACAGTGTATAGCTACCCTGACTGACAGTGTATAGTTACCATGACGTACAGTGTACAGTTACCCTGACTTACAGTGTATAGCTACCCTGACTGACAGTGTATAGTTACCTTGACTTACAGTGTATAGTTACCCTGACTTACAGTGTATAGTTACCATGAAGTACAGTGTACAGTTACCATGACTTACAGTGTATAGTTACCATGACGTACAGTGTATAGTTACCATGACGTACAGTGTACAGTTACCTTGACTTACAGTGTATAGTTACCATGACTTAAAGTGTATAGTTACCATGACGTACAGTGTATAGTTACCATGACGTACAGTGTACAGTTACCATGACTTACAGTGTATAGTTACCATGACGTACAGTGTATAGTTATCATGACGTACAGTGTACATTTACCATGACTTACAGTGTATAGTTACCATGACGTACAGTGTATAGTTACCATGACGTACAGTGTACAGTTACCTTGAGTTACAGTGTATAGTTACCTTGACTTACAGTGTATAGTTACCATGACGTACAGTGTACAGTTACCCTGACTGATAGTGTATAATTACCTTGACTTACAGTGTATAGTTACCCTGACTTACAGTGTATAGTTACCCTGACTTACAGTGTATAGTTACCTTGACTTACAGTGTATAGTTACCCTGACTTACAATGTATAGTTACCCTGACTGACAGTGTATAGTTACCTTGACTTACAGTGTATAGTTACCCTGACTTACAATGTATAGTTACCCTGACTGACAGTGTATAGTTACCTTGACTTACAGTGTATAGTTACCCTGACTTACAATGTATAGTTACCCTGACTGACAGTGTATAGTTACCCTGACTTACAGTGTATAATTACCCTGACTTCCCATCACTCTACTAGTTGTACCAGTACAACTTCTACCCTGGTCATCACTCCACTAGTTGCACCAAGACAACTTCCACCCTGGTCATCACTAGTTGCACCAGGACAACTTCCACCCTGGTCATCACTCCACTAGTTGTACCAGGACAACTTTCACCCTGGTCATCACTAGTTGCACCAGGACAACTTCAACCCTGGTCATCACTCCACTAGTTGTACCAGGACAACTTTCACCCTGGTCATCACTCCACTAGTTGTACCAGGACAACTTCAACCCTGGTCATCACTAGTTGTACCAGGACAACTTTCACCCTGGTCATCACTAGTTGTACCAGGACAACTTTCACCCTGGTCATCACTCCACTAGTTGTACCAGGACAACTTTCACCCTGGTCATCACCAAGCTTCTCGTGCGTGTATACTTTTTCTAGTTAATTATCTTGCCTGATGAGGGAGGAACAATGGTCTCATGTTACCTGAGCGCTGTCTACGTGAGGCACAGTTTCCTGTTACTGTTATCCCGGTAATTCCTGTTGCTGTAACCCCGGTGATTCCTGTTACTGTTATCCCGGTGATTCCTGTTACTGTTATCCCGGTAATTCCTGTTGCTGTAACCCCGGTGATTCCTATTACTGTTCTCCCGGTGATTCCTGTTACTATTATCCCTGTGAGTCCTGTTACTGTTATCCCGGTGATTCCTGTTACTGTTATCCCGGTGATTCCTGTTACTGTTATCCCGATGATTCTTGTTACAGTTATCTCGGTGATTCCTGTTACTGTAATCCCGGTGATTCCTGTTACTGTTATCCCGGTGATTCCTGTTACTGTTATCCCGGTGATTCCTGTTACTGTTATCCCGGTGACTCCTATTACTGTTATCTCAGTGATTCCTGTTTCTGTAATCCCGGTGATTCCTGTTACTCTTATCATGGTGATTCCTGTTACTGTTATCCCGGTGATTCCTGTTACTGTTATCCCGGTGATTCCTGTTACTGTTATTTCTGTGATTCCTGTTACTGTTATCCCGGTGATTCTTTCTACTGTTATCCCGGTGATGCCTGTTACTGTTATCCCGGTAATTCCTGTTGCTGTAATCCTGGTGATTCCTGTTACTTTTATCCCGGTGATTCCGGTTACTGTTATCCCGGTGATTCCTGTTACTGTAATCCCGGTGATTCCTGTTACTGTTATCCCGGTGATTCCTGTTACTGTTATCCCGCTGATTCCTGTTACTGTTATCCCGGTGATTCCTGTTACTGTTATCCCTGTGATTCCTGTCACTATTATCGCGGTGATTCCTGTAACTGTTATCCTGGTGATTCCTGTTACTGTTATACCAGTGATTCCTGTTACTGTTATCCCTGTAATTCCTGTTACTGTTATCCTGGTGACTCCTGTTACTGTGATTCCTGTTACTGTTATCCTGGTGATTACTGTTACTGTTGTCCTGGTGATTCTGTTACTGTTATCCCGGTGATTCCTGTTACTGTTATCCTGGTGATTCCTGTTACTGTTATCCCTGTGATTCATGTTACTGTTATCCCGGTGATTACTGTTATCCCGGTAATTCCTGTTGCTGTAATCCTGGTGATTCCTGTTACTGTTATCCCGGTGATTCCTGTTACTGTAATCCCGGTGATTCCTGTTACTGTTATCCCGGTGATACCTGCTACTGTTATCCCGGTGATTCCTGTTACTGTTATCCCGGTGATTCCTGTTACTGTTATCCTGGTGATTCCTGTTACTGTTATCCCGGTGATTCCTGTTACTGTTATCCCGGTGATTCCTGTTACTGTTATCCCGATAATTCCTGTTGCTGTAATCCCGGTGATTCCTGTTACTGTTATCACCGGTGATTCCTGTTACTGTTATCCCAGTGATTCCTGTTACTGTTATCCCGGTGATTCCTGTTACTGTTATCCCTGTGATTCCTGTCACTATTATCGCGGTGATTCCTGTTACTGTTATCCCTGTGATTCCTATCACTATTATCGCGGTGATTCCTGTTACTGTTATCCTGGTGATTCCTGTTACTGTTATACCAGTGATTCCTGTTACTGTTATCCCTGTGATTCCTTTTACTGTTATCCTGGTGATTACTGTTACTGGTATCCTGGTGATTCCTGTTACTGTTATCCCGGTGATTCCTGTTACTGTTATCCTGGTGATTCCTGTTACTGTTATCCCTGTGATTCCTGTTACTGTTATCCCGGTGATTCCTGTTACTGTTATCCGGTAATTCCTGTTACTGTTATCCCGGTGATTCCTGTTACTGTTATCCCGGTGATTCCTGTTACTGTTATCCCGGTGATTCCTGTTACTGTTATCCCGGTGATTCTTGTTACTGTTATCTCGGTGATTCCTGTTACTGTAATCCCGGTGATTCCTGTTATGTTATCCCGGTGATTCCTGTTACTGTTATCCCGGTGATTCCTGTTACTGTTATCCCAGTGATTCCTGTTAATGTTATCCCGGTGATTGCTGTTACTGTTATCCCGGTAATTCCTGTTGCTGTAATCCCGGTGATTCCTGTTACTGTTATCACCGGTGATTGATGTTACTGTTATCCCGGTGATTCCTGTTACTGTTATCCCGGTGATTCCTGTTACTGTTATCCTGGTGATTCCTGTTACTGTTATACCAGTGATTCCTGTTACTGTTATCCCTGTGATTCCTGTTACTGTTATCCTGGTGATTACTGTTACTGGTATCCTGGTGATTCCTGTTACTGTTATCCCGGTGATTCCTGTTACTGTTATCCTGGTGATTCCTGTTACTGTTATCCCTGTGATTCCTGTTATTGTTATCCCGGTGATTCCTGTTACTGCTATCCGGTAATTCCTGTTACTGTTATCCCGGTGATTCCTGTTACTGTTATCCCGGTGATTCCTGTAACTGTTATCCCGGTGATTCTTGTTACTGTTATCTCGGTGATTCCTGTTACTGTAATCCCGGTGATTCCTGTTACTGTTATCCCGGTGATTCCTGTTACTGTTATCCCGGTGATTCCTGTTACTGTTATCCCGGTGACTCCTGTTAATGTTATCCCGGTGATTGCTGTTACTGTTATCCTGGTGATTCCTGTTAGTGTTTTCCCGGTGATTCCTGTTACTGTTATCCCGGTGATTCCTGTTACTGTTATCCCGGTAATTCCTGTTGCTGTAATCCCGGTGATTCCTGTTACTGTTATCACCGGTGATTGATGTTACTGTTATCCCGCTGATTCCTGTTACTGTTATCCCGGTGATTTTTGTTACTGTTATCCCTGTGATTCCTATCACTATTATCGCGGTGATTCCTGTTACTGTTATCCTGGTGATTCCTGTTACTGTTATACCAGTGATTCCTGTTACTGTTATCCTTGTGAGTCCTGTTGCTGTTATCCCGGTGATTCCTGTTACTGTTATCCTGGTGATTCCTGTTACTGTTATCCTGGTGATTCCTGTTACTGTTATCCCGGTGATTCCTGTTAATGCTATCCTGGTCTGTTACTGTTATCCCGGTGATTCCTGTTAATGCTATCCTGCTGATTTCTGTTACTGTTATCCCGGTGATTCTTGTTAATGTTATCCTGGTGATTTCTGTTACTGTTATCCTGGTGATTCCTGTTATCTCAGCTGTTTGTGGCACCGTTGTCCTGGTGGCACGTAATGTGTTGGGAAGCTGCCGGGAATATAGGAGTAATTCTTGGATATTTTAAGTTTAAGTTGACACTTACATCATATGTCTGATTTTGAAGGATATCATTACCAGCATCACCGTGTCATCTCCACCACTGTCTCATCTCTCTTACACCAGCATCACCGTGTCATCGCCACTGTCTCATCTCTCTTACACCAGCATCACCGTGTCATCTCCACTACCTCACCTCTCTTACCTTCACCAACATCACCGTGTCATCTCTACCACTACCTCATGTCTTACCTACACCAGCATCACCGTGTCATCTCTACCACTACCTCATGTCTTACCTACACCAGCATCACCGTGTTATCTCTACCACTACCTCATGTCTTACTTACACCAGCATCACCGTGTCATCTCTGGCACTACCTCATGTCTTACCTACACCAGCGTCACCGTGTCGTCTCTGCCACTACCTCATGTCTTACCTACACCAGCATCACCGTGTCATCTCTACCACTACCTCATCTCTTACCTTCACCAGCATCACCGTGTCATCTCCACCACTATCTCATCTCTCTTACACCAGCATCACCGTATCATCTCCACTACCTCACCTCTCTTACCTTCACCAACATCACCGTGTCATCTCTACCACTACCTCATGTCTTACCTACACCAGCATCACCGTGTCATCTCCACCACTACCTCATCTCTGTTACTTACACCAGCATCACCATGTCATCTCCACTACCTCATCTCTTTTACCTTCACCAACATCACCGTGTCATCTCTACCACTACCTCATGTCTTACCTACACCAGCATCACCGTGTCATCTCCACCACTACCTCATCTCTCTTACTTACACCAGCATCACCATGTCATCTCCACTACCTCATCTCTCTTACCTAAACATTCAGTAATGTTTTTCAAACAGTGAGCCATTTTCTATGTTTTTCTAGAATTTGGTCTGGCAGACTTAAAATATTTGTTTTATTCTCATTGGTAACATCTCACAGCTCAATATTATTTGATATAAAACTATAAAATTTATTTTTTAGTTTATTATCGACAGTTGTACTTTATTGTACGTATCTTTAAATCTATCTACCACCTATCTATCTATCTATCTATCTATGTGTGATTAAGTCTTGTTCTCATAGACTCTCTGTTCCTACTATCGCCTTTCTTTATTATATTGTTCTTTATTATACACTGCCAGCCTTCCCTGGCAGGTGCTACACACTGCCAGCCTTCCCTGGCAGGTGCTACACACTGCCAGCCTTCCCTGGCAGGTGCTACACACTGCCAGCCTTCCCTGGCAGGTGCTACACACTCCCAGCCTTCCCTGGCAGGGGCTACACGCTGCCAGCCTTCCCTGGCAGGTGCTACACACTCCCAGCCTTCCGTGGCAGGTGCTACACACTCCCAGCCTTCTCTGGCAGGTGCTACACATTCCCAGCCTTCCCTGGCAGGTGCTACACACTTCTAGCCTTCGCTGGCAGATGCTACACACTGCCAGCCTTCCCTGGCAGGTGCTACACACTCCCAGCCTTCCCTGGCAGGTGCTACACACTGCCAGCCTTCCCTGGCAGGTGCTACACACTCCCAGCCTTCCCTGGCAGGTGCTACACACTGCCAGCCTTCCCTGGCAGGTGCTACACACTCCCAGCCTTCCCTGGCAGGTGCTACACACTCCCAACCTTCCCTGACAGGTGCTACACACTCCCAGCCTTCGCTGGCAGGTGCTACACACTCCCAGCCTTCGCCGGCAGGTGCTACACACTCCCAGCCTTCGCTGGCAGGTGCTACACACTACCAGCCTTCCCTGGCAGGTGCTACACGCTACCAGCCTTCCCTGGCAGGTGCTACACACTCCCAGCCTTCGCTGGCAGGTGCTACACACTACCAGCCTTCCCTGGCAGGTGCTACACGCTACCAGCCTTCTCTGGCAGGTGCTACACGCTACCAGCCTTCCCTGGCAGGTGCTACACACTCCCAGCCTTCGCTGGCAGGTGCTACACACTACCAGCCTTCCCTGGCAGGTGCTACACGCTACTAATCTTCCCTGGCAGGTGCTACACACTCCCAGCCTTCCCTGGCAGGTGCTACACACTCCCAGCCTTCCCTGGCAGGTGCGACACACTCCCAGCCTTCCCTGGCAGGTGCTACACACTCCCAGCCTTCCCTGGCAGGTGCTACACGCTACCAGCCTTCCCTGGCAGGTGCTACACACTCCCAGCCTTCGCTGGCAGGTGCTACACACTCCCAGCCTTCGCTGGCAGGTGCTACACACTCCCAGCCTTCGCTGGCAGTTGCTACACACTCCCATCCTTCGCTGGCAGGTGCTACACACTCCCAACCTTCCCTGGCAGGTGCTACACACTCCCAGCCTTCGCTGGCAGGTGCTACACACTCCCAGCCTTCCCTGGCAGGTGCTACACACTCCCAGCCTTCGCTTGCAGGTGCTACACACTACCAGCCTTCCCTGGCAGGTGCGACACACTCCCAGCCTTCCCTGGCAGGTGCTACACACTCCCAGCCTTCCCTGGCAGGTGCTACACGCTACCAGCCTTCCCTGGCAGGTGCTACACACTCCCAGCCTTCGCTGGCAGGTGCTACACACTCCCAGCCTTCGCTGGCAGGTGCTACACACTCCCAGCCTTCGCTGGCAGGTGCTACACACTCCCAGCCTTCGCTGGCAGGTGCTACACACTCCCAACCTTCCCTGGCAGGTGCTACACACTCCCAGCCTTCGCTGGCAGGTGCTACACACTCCCAGCCTTCCCTGGCAGGTGCTACACACTCCCAGCCTTCCCTGGCAGGTGCTACACACTCCCAGCCTTCGCTGGCAGGTACTACACACTACCAGCCTTCCCTGGCAGGTGCTACACGCTACCAGCCTTCCCTGGCAGGTGCTACACACTCCCAGCCTTCGCTGGCAGGTGCTACACACTACCAGCCTTCCCTGGCAGGTGCTACACGCTACCAGCCTTCCCTGGCAGGTGCTACACGCTACCAGCCTTCCCTGGCAGGTGCTACACACTCCCAGCCTTCGCTGGCAGGTGCTACACACTCTCAGCCTTCGCTGGCAGGTGCTACACACTCCCAACCTTCGCTGGCAGGTGCTACACACTCCCAACCTTCCCTGGCAGGTGCTACACACTCCCAGCCTTCCCTGGCAGGTGCTACACACTCCCAGCCTTCCCTGGCAGGTGCTACACACTCCCAGCCTTCGCTGGCAGGTGCTACACACTCCCAGCCTTCCCTGGCAGGTGCTACACACTCCCAGCCTTCCCTGGCAAGTGCTACACACTCCCAGCCTTCGCTGGCAGGTGCTACACACTCCCAGCCTTCGCTGGCAGGTGCTACACACTCCCAACCTTCCCTGGCAGGTGCTACACACTCCCAGCCTTCCCTGGCAGGTGCTACACACTCCCAGCCTACCCTGGCAGGTGCTACACACTTCCAGCCTTCGCTGGCAGGTGCTGCACACTCCCAGCCTTCGCTGGCAGGTGCTACACACTCCCAGCCTTCCCTGGCAGGTGCTACACACTTCCAGCCTACCCTGGCAGGTGCTACACACTCCCAACCTTCGCTGGCAGGTGCTACACGCTACCAGCCTTCCCTGGCAGGTGCTACACACTCCCAGCCTTCGCTGGCAGGTGCTACACACTCCCAGCCTTCGCTGGCAGGTGCTACACACTCCCAGCCTTCCCTTGAAGGTGCTACACACTCCCAGCCTTCCCTGGCAGGTTCTACACACTCCCAGCCTTCCCTGGCAGGTGCTACACACTTCCAGCCTTCCCTGGCAGGTGCTACACACTCCCAGCCTTCCCTGGCAGGCGCTACACTCTCCCAGCCTTCGCTGGCAGGTGCTACACACTCCCAGCCTTCCCTGGCAGGTGCTACACACTGCCAGCCTTCCCTGGCAGGTGCTACACACTGCCAGCCTTCCCTGGCAGGTGCTACACACTCCCAGCCTTCCCTGGCAGGTGCTACACACTGCCAGCCTTCCCTGGCAGGTGCTACACACTCCCAGCCTTCCCTGGCAGGTGCTACACACTCCCAGCCTTCCCTGGCAGGTGCTACACACTCCCAGCCTTCCCTGGCAGGTGCTACACACTGCCAGCCTTCCCTGGCAGGTGCTACACACTGCCAGCCTTCCCTGGCAGGTGCTACACACTGCCAGCCTTCCCTGGCAGGTGCTACACTGCCAGCCTTCCCTGGCAGGTGCTACACACTGCCAGCCTTCCCTGGCAGGTGCTACACACTCCCAGCCTTCCCTGGCAGGGGCTACACGCTGCCAGCCTTCCCTGGCAGGTGCTACACACTCCCAGCCTTCCGTGGCAGGTGCTACACACTCCCAGCCTTCCCTGGCAGGTGCTACACATTCCCAGCCTTCCCTGGCAGGTGCTACACACTTCTAGCCTTCGCTGGCAGATGCTACACACTGCCAGCCTTCCCTGGCAGGTGCTACACACTCCCAGCCTTCCCTGGCAGGTGCTACACAGTGCCAGCCTTCCCTGGCAGGTGCTACACACTGCCAGCCTTCCCTGGCAGGTGCTACACACTGCCAGCCTTCCCTGGCAGGTGCTACACACTCCCAGCCTTCCCTGGCAGGTGCTACACACTCCCAGCCTTCGCTGGCAGGTGCTACACACTCCCAGCCTTCGCCGGCAGGTGCTACACACTCCCAGCCTTCGCTGGCAGGTGCTACACACTACCAGCCTTCCCTGGCAGGTGCTACACGCTACCAGCCTTCCCTGGCAGGTGCTACACGCTACCAGCCTTCCCTGGCAGGTGCTACACACTCCCAGCCTTCGCTGGCAGGTGCTACACACTACCAGCCTTCCCTGGCAGGTGCTACACGCTACCAGCCTTCTCTGGCAGGTGCTACACGCTACCAGCCTTCCCTGGCAGGTGCTACACACTCCCAGCCTTCGCTGGCAGGTGCTACACACTACCAGCCTTCCCTGGCAGGTGCTACACGCTACTAATCTTCCCTGGCAGGTGCTACACACTCCCAGCCTTCCCTGGCAGGTGCTACAGACTCCCAGCCTTCCCTGGCAGGTGCTACACACTCCCAGCCTTCCCTGGCAGGTGCTACACACTCCCAGCCTTCCCTGGCAGGTGCTACACGCTACCAGCCTTCCCTGGCAGGTGCTACACACTCCCAGCCTTCGCTGGCAGGTGCTACACACTCCCAGCCTTCGCTGGCAGGTGCTACACACTCCCAGCCTTCGCTGGCAGGTGCTACACACTCCCAGCCTTCGCTGGCAGGTGCTACACACTCCCAACCTTCCCTGGCAGGTGCTACACACTCCCAGCCTTCGCTGGCAGGTGCTACACACTCCCAGCCTTCCCTGGCAGGTGCTACACACTCCCAGCCTTCCCTGGCAGGTGCTACACACTCCCAGCCTTCGCTGGCAGGTACTACACACTACCAGCCTTCCCTGGCAGGTGCTACACGCTACCAGCCTTCCCTGGCAGGTGCTACACACTCCCAGCCTTCGCTGGCAGGTGCTACACACTACCAGCCTTCCCTGGCAGGTGCTACACGCTACCAGCCTTCCCTGGCAGGTGCTACACGCTACCAGCCTTCCCTGGCAGGTGCTACACACTCCCAGCCTTCGCTGGCAGGTGCTACACACTCTCAGCCTTCGCTGGCAGGTGCTACACACTCCCAACCTTCGCTGGCAGGTGCTACACACTCCCAACCTTCCCTGGCAGGTGCTACACACTCCCAGCCTTCCCTGGCAGGTGCTACACACTCCCAGCCTTCCCTGGCAGGTGCTACACACTCCCAGCCTTCGCTGGCAGGTGCTACACACTCCCAGCCTTCCCTGGCAGGTGCTACACACTCCCAGCCTTCCCTGGCAAGTGCTACACACTCCCAGCCTTCGCTGGCAGGTGCTACACACTCCCAGCCTTCGCTGGCAGGTGCTACACACTCCCAACCTTCCCTGGCAGGTGCTACACACTCCCAGCCTTCCCTGGCAGGTGCTACACACTCCCAGCCTACCCTGGCAGGTGCTACACACTTCCAGCCTTCGCTGGCAGGTGCTGCACACTCCCAGCCTTTGCTGGCAGGTGCTACACACTCCCAGCCTTCCCTGGCAGGTGCTACACACTCCCAGCCTTCCCTGGCAGGTGCTACACACTCCCAGCCTACCCTGGCAGGTGCTACACACTCCCAACCTTCGCTGGCAGGTGCTACACGCTACCAGCCTTCCCTGGCAGGTGCTACACACTCCCAGCCTTCGCTGGCAGGTGCTACACACTCCCAGCCTTCGCTGGCAGGTGCTACACACTCCCAGCCTTCCCTTGCAGGTGCTACACACTCCCAGCCTTCCCTGGCAGGTTCTACACACTCCCAGCCTTCCCTGGCAGGTGCTACACACTTCCAGCCTTCCCTGGCAGGTGCTACACACTCCCAGCCTTCCCTGGCAGGCGCTACACACTCCCAGCCGTCGCTGGCAGGTGCTACACACTCCCAGCCTTCCCTGGCAGGTGCTACACACTCCCAGCCTTCCCTGGCAGGTGCTACACACTCCCAGCCTTCCCTGGCAGGTGCTACACACTCCCAGCCTTCCCTGGCAGGTGTTACACACTCCCAGCCTTCCCTGGCAGGTGCTACACACTCCCAGCCTTCCCTGGCAGGCGCTACACACTCCCAGCCTTCGCTGGCAGGTGCTACACACTCCCAGCCTTCCCTGGCAGGTGCTTCACACTGCCTGCCTTCCCTGGCAGGTGCTACACGCTACCAGCCTTCCCTGGCAGGTGCTACAGACTCCCTAGAATCTTCGTCAAGTTGTGACGTCTTAACAAAGCTCCTGGAGAGCGAAACGTTGCCACAATAAAATATCGCATTAGCTGCACTTGTGCCCTTTTACCTAACATGTTGTCGGTAATTCTGTCAACATTATTACCAGTCATTAAGACTGAATTTTAACTGTAAACCAATAATAAAGAAGTTTTTATTCCATAAAACATTTTCTCAAAAAGAAAGTGCTGTAAACGTATTGTGTTTTATTTAAACCCGATCATTTGTAGTTAGAGGGAAAAGTGGAATGGGATGGAGTAGTGGAA
Source organism: Cherax quadricarinatus (assembly GCF_038502225.1). NCBI lineage: Eukaryota > Metazoa > Arthropoda > Malacostraca > Decapoda > Parastacidae > Cherax > Cherax quadricarinatus. The sequence continues at coordinate 13,793,138 of NC_091346.1, forward strand.
AGGAGAGAAGAAAGAAGAAAGGAATAGCGCAGTGGTTCAAAACAATGGGGTTCCTGTACCTCTAGGGTTTTCTTGTGCCCCATAGGGGGTTCTTGTGTCACACAGAATTACCTGTGTTCCCTGGGGGTACCTATCCACCCTAGGGGGACCTGTGTCCCCCGGGGGTACGAATAACAAAGCTGGGAATACAAGACTGTACTGAATAAACCGAGCACATCCCTCCTAGGAACATGAATGAATATGATCACTGGCAGTGAAAGGATGTCAGCCTTCACCCAAACTTCCAATCTGGATAAATCACATTTAAAAAGGAAATTTCGGTGAATTTCCTTGGCTTGATGAGGCTGCTGGTGCGGGAAAAGAATTCTCCTTTATGCCTAGAGTGAAACATCACTTACTGATGTTTCAGTCTTGGTTACTGTCAGTACTTAATGGTTTGTGTGGCTCAGATGGTTACGGAACCTAATTTATTTTAAATCTGGATACCATGGATGTTATTGATGTGATGAATGATGATTTTGTTGAAGTGAGAGTTAATGAAGGAATCCGAATGGGATTTGAACGAATAAAGGGAGAAAACTTTTGGTGTGCACAACTTAAAACGTCCTGACAGCAGAAAAACTTAGGAAGTTCTCGTGTCATTTTCCACCGCCTAGATGTGTGAGACAACTTTTCCAACACACTTTTACACTTAAAAACAAAGGCTAGAAACCATCTCGATGCAAGTGATAACATGTATGTGTTATTTCTAACAAAGAAACTTGTTTCAGCATCATCAATTATGAACCTCAACAACAATAGAACCGCTAAATAAGGAAAATGCGTTTTTCTGTTTATTATTGACCGCATACAAAGTTCTTATTTATAACTCTGTCACTGATATACTTCACCTTCATATTTCTTTTTGCTGTAAAATTAAGGATATATTCCAAAAACAATTAAGATTTTAATTAACTTATTATTAACAAAGTACATGGAAAAAGCTAAAAAATTAAGGCTTTACGGTCACTTAAAATAGTTAAAAAAAACTGGAATAGATGGCAGCACTTACACTTTTCCCGGACTAATTCTATATAATATTCTAAATACTTATTAGTGTAAATATTGTGTTGTTATATTAATTATGAAACAGCCTGAAACTTCTCTCTTTTTTGATAATTATATTAAAGCTCTTCCATTCATTAGCTGGCTCATGGCCCGTTAAACAATTGTATAATTATTTTGTTTTTGATGATGTAGTTGAAAAATTATTTTGTGTGGACTGTATGCAAAGAGAAACATGTCAAACCCAATTACCATCACAGGCAACAACGGGGTTAACTATATTAATAGTAACATCCAGGCTAACTATATTTATGCCAGTCAGAATGACAGTAAATTCACAGTGTATATACACTGAAGTGTGTGTGCCTCTCAGTGTATATATTCTAAGAGGTATTTCTCTGTATGATTGTATACTATACACTGAGAGGTGTATAGATTAGTACGACGCATGCGCAGCAGTTTAGTATTTCTATTGATAAGTTTCGGCTGCTGAGTGAACTTCTGTCCATCACAGAGGTGACTTTAATGTTGGAGACAGTAGAAGCAGTGGAGATGAGGTGATCAGTCTCTCAGCCTTAAAAAGTAATTTTGAAGCTGGTTAGGGGCTCTTGATCCAAGGAATTGGACTTTTCCTTCTCTTTACTGAATCGAATTTGATTAACTCCTGTTACCCAGACCCTCTGTAACCCCTACGGATCAAGTGCTTCCCTATAAATACAGTAATTATGTACACTGAAATGTATATATTTTTCAGTGTATATTCACTGAGAGGTGTCTATCTCTCAGTGTATATACATTGAGAGGTGTCTATCTCTCAATGTACATACTGAGAGATAGACACACTGAGAGATGCATATCTCAGCATATACATAGAAAAGTGTATATCTCAGAGAGATGTATACCTCTGAAAGATGTATACCTCTGAGTATACCTAAAAACAGAGGAGTATATCTCTCACTATATACAGTGAGAGCTTCCTTTAATCCCTAGATAGAGTTTAGATCACAACTGCACCAGCAACTTACACCCATGACGACCCTTCAACGTAGACACCTCTTAAACATTACAAATTAATCATGATAATAACGTTGGCAATTTGCAGTGTGGGACACAGTTTTTTGTTTTCAATAAACGAGGCAGGTTCAAAAAAAAGGGAAAGAATAATAATTTAGTGTTCAACGAAAAGTTCGAAGAACCTTGTGTAGCAGAGTAGCTCAGAGAAGCACCGTAAGTGAATATTTACTCTCACTGATGTATATTACTCTCTACTGACCTTATTATTATACCTTTGTAAATACCTGGTCAGTTTACCTTCCCTAGTGCATCTTAGGTGGACCTGAAGCCCTACTATGCTGGGTTTAACTCTGGACATAATAATGTAGATGTTAGTACTATAGGTGTTAACACATCAGGTGTTAATGCTCCAGGTGTTATTACTAATAGTACATGTATTAACACTTCAGGTGTTACTATTACAGGTGTTAATACTAGAGGTAAATGCTTGGTGTAGATTCAGTCTTCATGGAGAGACGCGGGAGTCGTGATAAATAATAATTGATGAACATTATTTCCTGACAGTTGTAAATGATCCTAATATGGGGACGATACCGTGCGCTTGTTACCAAGCTTCACTCCTCGGTAAATGATCCTAATATGGGGACGATACCGTGCGCTTGTTACCAAGCTTCACTCCTCGGTAAATGATCCTAATATGGGGACGATACCGTGCGCTTGTTACCAAGCTTCACTCCTCGTGCAAGTTTAAATCTCAATGTGTAAGGTCAGGTCTGGCCCACTGGTGCCCATTTATCAAGTGAAAGTTGATTTTTTACTACCCTCTCAAATGCACTTCAAAAATTATGTTTGCCGACAACAGAATGCAAATATAAAATTTACAAAATTTATCCGTTATCCTACATTAGCCGAAATATTTTTTTTATCAAGAACTGAAAGTGGTTGCTTTAATATAGTTTGATGTGCTGATCACTAATCTGGGCTTGTTTAGTCTGTCATGTAAGGATTTTGGCTATTTAAGGTTGAAGAATCACATATGTTACCTAGCAATCATCGGTCTTATTATTTTATTTTTTTATTAACACATCGGCCGATTCCCACCAAGGCAGGGTGGCTCGAAAAAGAAAAACTTTCATCATCATTCACTCCATCACTGTCTTGCCAGAAGGGTGCTTTACACTACAGTTTTTAAACTGCAACATTAACACCCCTCCTTCAGAGTGCAGGCACTGTACTTCTCATCTCCAGAACTCAAGTCCGGCCTGCCGGTTTCCCTGAATTCCTTAATAAATGTTACTTTGCTCACACTCCAACAGCACGTCAAGTATTAAAAACCATTTGTCTCCATTCACTCCTATCAAATACGCTCACGCACGCTTGCTGGAACTCCAAGCCCCTCGCACACAAAACCTCCTTTACCCCCTCCCTCCAACCCTTCCTAGGCCGACCCCTCCTCAGCCCTCTGGATAATAGTTTTGGTAATCCCACACCTTCTCCTAATTTCCAAACTACGAATTCTCTGCATTATATTCACACCACACATTGCCCTCAGACAAGCCTTATGTATAAATATTAAATTTGGTGCTTGCAGTGACAAAAACTATATATATATATATATATATATATATATATATATATATATATATATATATATATATATATATATATATATATATATATATATATATATATATATATTTCGTAATACAGTCCTACAGTATCCACAGTTTTCAGACTTTTTCGCTTGTGTTCAATATGGTTGTTCCACATCAGTGTTCAATATGGTTGTTCCACGTCAGTGTTCAATATGGTTGTTCCACATCAGTGTTCAATATGGTTGTTCCACGTCAGTGTTCAATATGGTTGTTCCACGTCAGTGTTCAATATGGTTGTCCCATGTCAGTGTTCAATATGGTTGTCCCACGTCAGTGTTCAATACGGTTGTCCCACGTCAGTGTTCAATACGGTTGTCCCACGTCAGTGTTCAATACGGTTGTCCCACGTCAGTGTTCAACATGGTTGTCCCACGTCAGTGTTCAACATGGTTGTCCCACGTCAGTGTTCAACATGGTTGTCCCACGTCAGTGTTCAGCAGTGGTCGACCATCACACTTATCCTCAAGTATTCCTGATAACTCTTCAACAAAAGTGTTGGTGTAGGTGAGAGTTGTGTTTCACAGAGACTTTAAGTGTTGCAGCAATGCTAAGTTCTGACAGAATACAACTAATAACATAGAAACACATGTTTTTACGGGTGAACTGAAACTTTTGTTGGCCAGATTAATCAAGAATTAAATTAACAACATAACCCGTTTATTGTTTGAGTGGGAATTATCACCACCATCACCATCACCAACAACAACAACACCAACACCGCCACCATCACCATCACCATCACCACCTTTACCACCACCACCACCACCACCACCATCACCACCATCACCACCAACATCACCACCACCATCACCACCACCATCACCACCACCATCACCACCACCATCACCACCACCATCACCACCACCATCACTACCACCATCACCACCACCATCACCACCACCATCACCACCACCATCACCACCACCATCACCACCACCATCACCACCACCATCACCACCACCATCACCACCTCTGGTAATGGTAATAACGGGAGTCATCTATCTTCCTGTACATCATCCCTGACACAGCTAACACCCCCACCTTCATCTTCGTCTCCTCCTCAGCTGCCTCTTCCTCTTATTCTTCCTTTCTCCCTTCATCTTCCTCCTATCCCTTCTTCCTCTTCCTCCCAATCTCCTCTTTTTCCTTTCCCTTTTCAGGTCCCCTGCTTGAGGATGAAGACAAGGTGCTAATGTATATCCTCGATCACCCCCAACCACCTCCACTACCCTCATCCTATCTCCACACCCCTAACACATCTCCACCACCCCTGCACACCTCACCACCTCTCCAATCCCCCTTTCACCACCCTCCCCCCACCATCACTCCTACCTCACCTCCATTAATACTCTGCCGACGACCAGGACGTATGAGAGCGATTTACTCTAAGAGGAACCCACAGGTGGGACGCCTCACGCTCTTCTTATCCAGCCCTCCTTTTCCAGGCCTACTTATCCAACCCTCCTTTTCCAGGCCTACTTATCCAACCCTACTTATCCAATCCTCTTTTTCCAGGCCTACTCATCCAACCCTCCTTTTCAAGGCGTACTTATACAACCCTACTTATCTAACCCTCCTTTTCCAGGCCCACTTATACAACCTTCCTTATCCCACCCTCCTTTTCCAGACGTACTTATTTAGACCTCCTTATCCAGACGGTACTTATCCAGACCTACTTATCTTCCTGGTATTAGTATCCTGGAGCTCTGTATGGTCGAGAGGCCGGCAGCTATAGTTAACTACCCCAACAGGTGGTAAATCCTAAAGATAATTTCCTAGTCAAACGTAATACATGTATTCGTAATATTGACGAGTTGGAGACATTCTCTCAGAGATATACACTGAATGTTCTTCCTACATGAGGGAGGGGGAGAGGAAGGGAGGGAGGGAGTAAAGGGAGGGAAGGAGGGAGTAAGGGGTATTGTGCAGTATAAACTCGGAGAAACAAAATGGGAGCATCATCACCCACGTAGAGGAGGATTTGCATCTGGTAATCGTCTAATGGGCGCAAGTCTCTCCCTGGCGGGGGTCTGGCATCTTAATGAGAGCCAGACTCCCTCTCACTACTCTCACAACTCCCTCTCACTCTCACCACCCCCTCTCACCACTTACTCTCACCACTCACTCTCACCATCCCCTCTCACCACTTACTCTCACCACTCACTCTCACCACTCCCTCTCTCCACTTACTCTCACCACTCACTCTAACCACTTATTCTCACCACTCCCTCTCACCACTTACTCTCACCACTCACTCTCACCACTCACTAACCACTTACTCTCACCACTTATTCTCACCACTCACTCTAACCACTTACTCTCACCACTCACTCTCACCACTCTAACCACTTATTCTCACCACTCACTCTCACCACTCACTCTCACCACTCACTCTAACCACTTACTCTAACCACTCACTCTCACCACTCACTCTCACCACTTACTCTCACCACTCACTCTAACCACTTATTCTCGCCACTCACTCTAACCACTTACTCTCACCACTCACTCTCACCACTCACTCTAACCGCTCACTCTCACCACTCACTCTAACCACTTACTCTCACCCCTCACTCTAACCACTCACTATCACCACTCCCTCTCACCACTTACTCTCACCACTCACTCTAACCACTTATTCTCACCACTTATTCTCACCACTCACTCTAACCACTTACTCTCACCACTCACTCTAACCGCTCACTCTCACCGCTCACTCTCACCACTCACTCGAACCACTTACTCTCACCCCTCACTCTAACCACTCACTATCACCACTCCCTCTCACCACTTACTCTCACCACTCACTCTAACCACTTATTCTCACCACTTATTCTCACCACTCCCTCTCACCACTCTCACCATCACCACTTACTCTCACCACTCCCTCTCACCGGTAAGTCTGCGGCCACTTTGACGTCGCAAGACATGGGGCCATAACACCTCACACATCTGTAGCACGTCATAAATCTGTAGCACGTCATAGATCTGTAGCACGTCATAGATCTGTAGCACGTCATAGATCTGTAGCACGTCATAGATCTGTAGCACGTCATAGATCTGTAGCACGTCATAGATCTGTAGCACGTCATAGATCTGTAGCACGTCACAGATCTGTAGCACGTCATAGATCTGTAGCACGTCATAAATCTGTAGCACGTCACAGATTGTAGCACGTCATAGATCTGTAGCACGTCACAGATCTGTAGCACGTCATAGATCTGTAGCACGTCATACATCTGTAGCACGTCATACATCTGTAGCACGTCATACATCTGTAGCACGTCATGGAACTAGCACATCATAGAGAAAACGGTACTAATGAATGGGTCATCGTGAGGAAAAGAATTGTCTTGGCCTTTGTGATAAGATGACTGTCAACAGGTGAAAGTTGTCTGTCAGCTTCTCTATAAACTTAAGGTACAACTAGCCTCTGGTAAATTATTTCTACAGGGTTCTTGATCCAAGGAATGTGAGCTACCCTTCCCTTTCATTAGTACTAGCTGTGTTTCTTCAAGGCTAGACACCGTTCCAGCTACCATGATAAAACTAGGGATGCCAAACACTGGCTCCTTACAGACACGATATCAAGTACTGGCACCTTCAAGACATGATGCCAGACACTGGCACCTTCAAGTCATGATGCCAGACACTAGCACCTTCAAGACATGATGCCAGACACTAGCACCTTCAAGACATGATGCCAGACACTAGCACCTTCAAGACATGAGGCCAGACACTGGCACCTTCAAGACATGAGGCCAGACACTAGCACCTTCAAGACATGAGGCCAGACACTAGCACCTTCAAGACATGAGGCCAGACACTAGCACCTTCAAGACATGAGGCCAGACACTAGCACCTTCAAGACATGATGCCAGACACTAGCACCTTCAAGACATGAGGCCAGACACTGGCACCTTCAAGACATGAGGCCAGACACTAGCACCTTCAAGACATGAGGCCAGACACTGGCACCTTCAAGACATGATGCCAGACACTAGCACCTTCAAGACATGAGGCCAGACACTGGCACCTTCAAGACATGAGGCCAGACACTAGCACCTTCAAGACATGATGCCAGACACTGGCACCTTCAAGACATGAGGCCAGACACTAGCACCTTCAAGACATGATGCCAGACACTGGCACCTTCAAGACATGATGCCAGACACTGGCACCTTCAAGACATGATGCCAGACACTAGCACTTTCAAGACATGATGCCAGACACTGGCACCTTCAAGACATGATGCCAGACACTAGCACCTTCAAGACATGATGCCAGACACTAGCACCTTCAAGACATGATGCCAGACACTGGCACCTTCAAGACATGAGGCCAGACACTGGCACCTTCAAGACATGATGCCAGACACTGGCACCTTCAAGACATAAGGCCAGACACTGGCACCTTCAAGACATAAGGCCAGACACTAGCACCTTCAAGACATGATGCCAGACACTGGCACCTTCAAGACATGAGGCCAGACACTAGCACCTTCAAGACATGATGCCAGACACTAGCACCTTCAAGACATGAGGCCAGACACTAGCACCTTCAAGACATAAGGCCAGACACTAGCACCTTCAAGACATAAGACCAGACACTAGCACCTTCAAGACATGAGACCAGCCACTAGCACCTTCAAGACATAAGGCCAGACACTAGCACCTTCAAGACATGAGGCCAGACACTAGCACCTTCAAGACATGAGGCCAGACACTAGCACCTTCAAGACATGAGGCCAGACACTAGCACCTTCAAGACATAAGGCCAGACACTAGCACCTTCAAGACATGATGCCAGACACTAGCACCTTCAAGACATGAGGCCAGACACTAGCACCTTCAAGACATAAGGCCAGACACTAGCACCTTCAAGACATGATGCCAGACACTAGCACCTTCAAGACATGAGGCCAGACACTAGCACCTTCAAGACATGAGGCCAGACACTAGCACCTTCAAGACATGAGGCCAGACACTAGCACCTTCAAGACATGAGGCCAGACACTAGCACCTTCAAGACATAAGGCCAGACACTAGCACCTTCAAGACATAAGGCCAGACACTAGCACCTTCAAGACATGAGGCCAGACACTAGCACCTTCAAGACATGAGGCCAGACACTAGCACCTTCAAGACATGAGGCCAGACACTAGCACCTTCAAGACATAAGGCCAGACACTAGCACCTTCAAGACATGAGGCCAGACACTAGCACCTTCAAGACATGATGCCAGACACTAGCACCTTCAAGACATGAGGCCAGACACTAGCACCTTCAAGACATGAGGCCAGACACTAGCACCTTCAAGACATAAGGCCAGACACTAGCACCTTCAAGACATAAGGCCAGACACTAGCACCTTCAAGACATAAGGCCAGACACTAGCACCTTCAAGACATAAGACCAGACACTAGCACCTTCAAGACATGAGACCAGCCACTAGCACCTTCAAGACATAAGGCCAGACACTAGCACCTTCAAGACATGAGGCCAGACACTAGCACCTTCAAGACATAAGACCAGACACTAGCACCTTTAAGACATGAGGCCAGACACTAGCACCTTCAAGACATGAGGCCAGACACTAGCACCTTGGGTAGCTTTAGGTAGATGTCGTTTTGATAAGGACCTGCCTCGTATGGGCCAGTAGGCCTTCTGCAGTGTTCCTACATTCTTATGTTCTTATGTTCTTCAGTAGGAGTCACATAGACCGTGCTCAAGGGGCGCTAGTGCAAGTAGTTAGTTTAATATGTTTGCAAGTAGAATGTCAAAAATGTTAATTAACATATCTATATTAAGACAATAACCGAGGTGTGATGTGTGGGGCAAGTCACATCTGACGTAATAAAGAAAATAGTGCCATGGGATAGTCAAGACGACACCCAGGGCATAAACCTCCTCTCAGAGCTACAAATAAGTAACTGTACACATATATATATGTACTCTCTTACGCACTCACGCAGGAAAGGGAGTTTTTTTTGCATACCTACAGCATATGTGGTCCAGAATTCCTAGAAAAGGAATCCAACACTATCATATATATATATTTTAAAATTACACTACCCACCATTTCTTGGTAAAATACTGCAGGACAGCCACGAAGGTAATCGACAGTGTTGAGTCACTGTCATGACCTGTCTGGTCATTGTCCTGAGTCACATCACGCACTGCTGCATGTACATACACATAAACACAGTCCGCAGGGGCCACCAGAGGTCACCCACAATCCTCAGTAGTCGCCCACAGTCACCAGCGATTACCCACAACTATCACTTGTCACCCACAGCCATCACTAGTTGCCCACAGCCAGCAGGTAGGCTGGCACGGACAGACAGTGATTAATGTCTCCGTTGAAATTGCTGGAACTAAGAAAGGCTTTTGTTTAAGCTAAGAGGATTTTACTGAAGAATCTAATTTATCGCTGAAGACGGCAGAGTCTTCATACTTTTAACAGCGTGTTTCTTTTGTTAGGAATAAAGGAAGGAAGGTGGTCGTTGTAATGGAGGGAGGTTGCTGTGTGGGAGGGAAGTGGTGGTAGTGATGGAGGGTGATGGTTGTGAGAGGTGGTGGTTGTGGTTGTGAGGGAGGGTGATGGTGGTTGTGAGAGGTGGTGGTTGTGAGGGAGGGTGATGATGGTTGTGAGAGATAGTGGTGGTGGTTGTGAGAGATGGTGGTGGTTGTGAGTGATGGTGGTGGTGGTGGTGGTTGTGAGGGAGGGTGATGGTGGTGGTGGTTGTGATAGATGGTGGTGGTTGTGAGAGATAGTGGTGGTGATTGTGAGAGATGGTGATGGTGGTTGTGAGGGATGGTGGTGGTGATTGTGAGAGATGGTGGTAGTGGTGGTTGTGAGAGATGGTGGTAGTGGTGGTTGTGAGAGATGGTGGTGGTGGTTGTGAGGGATGGTGGTGGTGGTTGTGAGAGATGGTGGTGGTTGTGAGGGATGGTGGTGGTTGTGAGAGTTGGTGGTGGTGGTGGTTGTGAGGGGTCGTGGTGGTGGTTGTGAGAGATGGCGGTGGTGGTTGTGAGGGATGGTAGTGGTGGTTGTGAGGGATGGTGGTGGTGGTTGTGAGAGATGGTGGTGGTGGTGGTTGTGAGGGATGGTCTTGGTGGTTGTGAGGGATGGTAGTGGTGGTAGTGAGGGATGGTGGTGGTGGTTGTGAGAGATGGTCGTGGTGGTTGTGAATGATGGTGGTGGTGGTTGTGAGGGATGGTGGTGGTGGTGGTTGTGAGGGATGGTGGTGGTGGTTGTGAGAGATGGTGGTGGTGGTTGTGAGAGATGGTGGTGGTGGTGGTGGTTATGAGAGATGGTGGTGGTGGTTGTGAGAGATGGTGGTGGTGGTTGTGAGAGATGGTGGTGGTGGTTGTGAGAGATGGTGGTGGTTGTGAGAGATGGTGGTTGTGAGGGATGGTGGTGGTGGTTGTGAGAGATGGTGGTGGTTGTGAAAGATGGTGGTGGTGGTTGTGAGAGATGGTGGTTGTGAAAGATGGTGGTGGTTGTGAGGGATGGTGGTGGTGGTTGTGAGAGATGGTGGTGGTGGTGGTTGTGAGGGATGGTGGTGGTGGTTGTGAGAGATGGTGGTGGTTGTGAGAGATGGTGGTGGTGGTTGTGAGAGATGGTGGTGGTGGTGGTTGTGAGAGATGGTGGTGGTGGTGGTTGTGAGAGATGGTGGTGGTGGTGGTTGTGAGAGATGGTGGTGGTGGTTGTGAGAGATGGCGGTGGTTGTGAGAGATGATGGTTGTGGTGGTTGTGAGAGATGGTGGTGGTGGTGGTGGTGGTTGTGAGAGATGGTGGTGGTGGTGGTTGTGAGAGATGGTGGTGGTGGTGAGAGATGATGGTTGTGGTGGTTGTGAGAGATGGTGGTGGTGGTGGTTGTGAGAGATGGTGGTGGTGGTGGTTGTGAGAGATGGTGGTGGTGGTGGTTGTGAGAGATGGTGGTGGCTGTGAGAGATGGTGGTGGTGGTGGTTGTGAGAGATGGTGGTTGTGAGAGATGGTGGTGGTTGTGAGATGATGGTTGTGGTGGTTGTGAGGGATGGTGGTGGTTGTGAGAGATGGTGGTTGTGAGAGATGGTGGTGGTGGTGGTTGTGAGAGATGGTGGTGGTGGTGGTGGTTGTGAGAGATGGTGGTGGTTGTGAGAGATGGTGGTGGTTGTGAGAGATGGTGGCGGTGGTTGTGAGAGATGGTGGTGGTTGTGAGAGATGGTGGTGGTTGTGAGAGGTGGTGGTTGTGAGAGATGGTGGTGATGGTGGTTGTGAGAGATGGTGGTGGTGGTGGTGGTGGTTGTGAGAGATGATGGTTGTGGTGGTTGTGAGAGATGGTGGTGGTTGTGAGAGATGGTGGTGGTGGTGGTTGTGAGAGATGGTGGTGGTTGTGAGAGATGGTGGTGGTTGTGAGAGATGGTGGTGGTGGTGGTTGTGAGAGATAGTGGTGGTGGTGGTTGTGAGAGATGGTGGTGGTGATTGTGAGAGATGGTGGTGGTGGTGGTTGTGAGAGATGGTGGTGGTGGTGGTTGTGAGAGATGGTGGTGGTGGTGGTGGTTGTGAGAGATGGTGGTGGTGGTGGTTGTGAGAGATGGTGGTTGTGAGAGATGGTTGTTGTGAGAGATGGTGGTGGTGGTGGTTGTGAGAGATGGTGGTTGTGAGAGATGGTGGTTGTGAGAGATGGTGGTTGTGAGAGATGGTGGTGGTGGTGGTTGTGAGAGATGGTGGTTGTGAGAGATGGTGGTGGTGGTGGTTGTGAGAGATGGTGGTGGTGGTTGTGAGAGATGGTGGTGGTGGTGGTTGTGAGAGATGGTGGTTGTGAGAGATGGTTGTTGTGAGAGATGGTGGTGGTGGTGGTTGTGAGAGATGGTGGTTGTGAGAGATGGTGGTTGTGAGAGATGGTGGTGGTGGTGGTGGTTGTGAGAGATGGTGGTGGTGGTGGTTGTGAGAGATGGTGGTGGTGGTGGTGGTTGTGAGAGATGGTGGTGGTGGTGGTGGTTGTGAGAGATGGTGGTGGTGGTGGTTGTGAGAGATGGTGGTGGTGGTGAGAGATGATGGTTGTGGTGGTTGTGAGAGATGGTGGTGGTGGTGGTTGTGAGAGATGGTGGTGGTTGTGAGAGATGGTGGTGGTGGTGGTTGTGAGAGATGGTGGTGGTTGTGAGAGATGGTGGTGGTGGTGGTTGTGAGAGATGGTGGTTGTGAGAGATGGTGGTGGTTGTGAGATGATGGTTGTGGTGGTTGTGAGGGATGGTGGTGGTTGTGAGAGATGGTGGTTGTGAGAGATGGTGGTGGTGGTGGTTGTGAGAGATGGTGGTGGTGGTGGTGGTTGTGAGAGATGGTGGTGGTTGTGAGAGATGGTGGTGGTTGTGAGAGATGGTGGCGGTGGTTGTGAGAGATGGTGGTGGTTGTGAGAGATGGTGGTGGTTGTGAGAGGTGGTGGTTGTGAGAGATGGTGGTGATGGTGGTTGTGAGAGATGGTGGTGGTGGTTGTGAGAGATGGTGGTGGTGGTGGTTGTGAGAGATGGTGGTGGTTGTGAGAGATGATGGTTGTGGTGGTTGTGAGAGATGGTGGTGGTTGTGAGAGATGGTGGTGGTGGTGGTTGTGAGAGATGGTGGTGGTTGTGAGAGATGGTGGTGGTTGTGAGAGATGGTGGTGGTGGTGGTTGTGAGAGATAGTGGTGGTGGTGGTTGTGAGAGATGGTGGTGGTGGTGGTTGTGAGAGATGGTGGTGGTGGTGGTTGTGAGAGATGGTGGTGGTGGTGGTTGTGAGAGATGGTGGTTGTGAGAGATGGTGGTGGTGGTGGTTGTGAGAGATGGTGGTGGTGGTGGTGGTTGTGAGAGATGGTGGTGGTGGTGGTTGTGAGAGATGGTGGTTGTGAGAGATGGTTGTTGTGAGAGATGGTGGTGGTGGTGGTGGTTGTGAGAGATGGTGGTTGTGAGAGATGGTGGTTGTGAGAGATGGTGGTTGTGAGAGATGGTGGTGGTGGTGGTTGTGAGAGATGGTGGTTGTGAGAGATGGTGGTGGTTGTGAGAGATGGTGGTGGTGGTGGTGGTTGTGAGAGATGGTGGTGGTGGTGGTTGTGAGAGATGGTGGTTGTGAGAGATGGTTGTTGTGAGAGATGGTGGTGGTGGTGGTTGTGAGAGATGGTGGTTGTGAGAGATGGTGGTTGTGAGAGATGGTGGTTGTGAGAGATGGTGGTGGTGGTGGTTGTGAGAGATGGTGGTTGTGAGAGATGGTGGTGGTGGTGGTTGTGAGAGATGGTGGTGGTTGTGAGAGATGGTGGTGGTTGTGAGAGATGGTGGTGGTTGTGAGAGATGGTGGTGGTTGTGAGAGATGGTGGTGGGTCTTCAGACGTGATATATTATTTGATTCCTTCTTCATCTTTTCACTTATATAGAAGCTTCACTTGTTTGGTCAGTATTAAACACCATTTATAAATTAGATTCTGTCCCTCAGTAACTAGATTTACCTCTCCTGACCCTACCTTCTCTACATCATCCAGGGAGTTGTCTCCGCAGCTTCTGCCACCAAACAACTCTCGCTCACGCTGATTGGAATACATACACACACACACACACACACACACACAGTGTAGTGGGTCACAAGCGCCAGGCTCCGAGAATCTTAGTGCTTTTAGGGCGTGTTTTAGCAGCTAGAAGCAACCAGTGTTAGTGACAACGTCAGTGAACAACCCTACAAGTGATAACCAGTGTATTAGCAAACATAAATAAAGTGAAGGCGAGAGAAAGCCTGAAATTATACAACAAAATTTCAAAGCGCCAGTCGTTGAGGCCTAGTTGGCACCTGTTGCCACATTGTTACACATATACAAAGTACAAATCGAGTGACTAAAGAGAAAAGACCAAATAGAATTAAGAGAGGCATAAAGTGATAACCAGTGTATTAGCAAACATAAATAAAGTGAAGGCGAGAGAAAGCCTGAAATTATACAACAAAATTTCAAAGCGCCAGTCGTTGAGGCCTAGTTGGCACCTGTTGCCACATTGTTACACATATACAAAGTACAAATCGAGTGACTAAAGAGAAAAGACCAAATAGAATTAAGAGAGGGTGGCTAACGACAAAATGTGATGTAGCACACAGAGTGAACAAGCTAGCCAGAAAGGGGATATATATATATATACATACATATACATAAATATATATAAGCAGAGGTGGTGGCAGCAGTAGGCCTGAGGGAGTAGCGCCACCATAACAGGCTGGGTGTCATCACAAATAAGTAGTGTACTTACCCAAAGTGAAGTGTAAATTATAAAAGTAGCAGTATACAAGTGATAAGTGTAGTAAATGAGGACTCAAAAGGGCAACGAGATAAGAATAGCGAAGAAGCCAGCGGCGGAAGGGCGAGGTGCACGAGTCATCTACAGCAAGCATCGTACAGCGAGCATCGTACATCAGGCATCTGGATGGACGTCCCCTCTGACCAGTAACGTACAAATCACCTGTTTTGTGGTTGGCGGGGAGTCTGAGTGATAGAGCCGGCCCAGCGGTCACTGGTAACTCGATATCTAAACCCTGCTCCAGAGCGATTATCATACACACAACACCTAGCAGTAGTAGGAAGATAAACTTTGTAGGAGTAAGGATTAAGCAGGAGGATTAAGTCGTGGCTAATGGGACTACAGCCCTGACAACAGTTTCGAGAGATAATGGTCTAGGACACAAAGACAGTACAATCTGAGAAGCAAGTACTGGGTACACATGTAGTAAAAGGTAGTACATAACTAGGTGAAAGAATGACTTGTTAACACACGCTAGTATTATAATTATTAGAACTACTTTCAGTGTTAATGGTATCTCATTAGTATTACGGATACACAGAAGTGAATTGTATTTCTGGGACATATAAACAACTGACGTGCTCACACACACACACACGCGCGCACACACATACACACTCGGGGCCAGGAGCTGGGTCTCGACCCCTGAAACCACAACTAGGTGAGTACACACAGCTGATCCTTGGAATTTGACCGCCTCCCCCACAGACCTCTTACCTTTCCCCTCCCTCGCGTTTCTCTCTCTCATAGCCTTCTTCCCTCCTTTCTCCCTCTCTCTCTCTTTCTCTCCCTCTCCCTCTCCCTCTCTTTCTCCCTCTCTCTACCCTTTCTCTCCCCCCTCACATTTCTCTCCCTCCCCCTTGGTCTTATCCCTCACCCCCATACTCTCTCCTCTCTCTCCCTCTTTCTACCCTTTCTCTCTCCTCTCTCTCCCTCTTTCTACCCTCACTCTCTCTCCCCCACACCCTCTCCCTCCTCTAGCCTTCTGTCTGTGGTAATAAAAAGTAAAAAAAAAAAAAAAAAAAAAAAAAAAATGGGTGGCCTTAGAGGACGGAAACCCAGAGATCTGGTGGACGAACCAGGGAGGAAAGACTGGGAGCTAGAGCTCCAAAAAAGGGAGGAAGAGTGGGGAAGGAAGATAGTAGAGCTTGGTAAGAAAATGGAGGAGCGGATAGCTGAAGAGTGCAGGAAGTGGGAAGTACAGGTCTTAGCAGCAGAAGCTAGGATACAGTGCTTAGAAGAGAAACTGCAAAGCCTGAAACAGATTAGAGAGACAAATGACAATTCAGGTGTGACATCAGGAAATTCAAAGTCAGGCGCAGACAAGGGGATGGTAAGCAACAACGGAGACATGCCGAACATGAAGGCCCTATCAGACCCACGTGGGGCCAGGGAAAAGACGACGAGCACACTAAGATCAAACGACAGGTCCGAAGACAATGAAGGTATGCTATATGCAGAGATTCTAACAGCCAACTGCAGTAGCAAGGGACAGCTGGTCAGGAAAGACAGTCCACTGAGAATAGAAGTTTCAGATATGACAGGGACTGAAGGCAAGAACATGTCAATGGAAGGAAATAAAATGCCTCAGAGGACGCAGATGGAGACTCAGTGGGAGGAGGAAAGGGCGAGGTCAGTTTTTGTGTACGGGCTCCAAGAAGCCAAGGGGGCCAACTTTGAAGAAATAAAACAGGAGGAGAAAAAAATGATTGAAGGCATCATGAAAACAATAGGGGAGGGCAATATGACCCAGGTGACAAATTTTCAGAGAATTGGGTGGTTTGCGAGTGGAAGGATACGGCCTGTCAGAGTAACTTTCAAGGAAGAATCAGTTCGAACCAGGATTCTGCAAGAGAAAGCAAGACTGAGGGACAAAGAGGGGTACCAGAGAGTATACCTCGACCGCGACAGAACACAAGAAGAAAGGACTACACTGAAAGAGAGGGTACAGAGATGCAAGGAGGAACGAGAAGCAATGAAAATGAGCAGGACCCAGACACAGGAGGAAGGGCAAACACACCCCACAGAATCTCCCACCAAAAGACTCCACCCGCGACATTCCCAACGCAACTGAGCAACCTATACTACAACCCACTCACTGTTCCCTCTGCCACCAATCCCCATATCACAAACCTCACCCCAACAGCTGTCCCTTATGGGCATTCCGACCCCACCCCCATCAACACAAACCCCACCTACACCACAGCTCCATATAGGCCCCCACCAAGGCTCTCGCTCCCCCAACCCCAATATTCTTGCATGACCACAATGATAGAAAAGAAACTAAAGGTTTGGTACACAAACGCGGATGGAATAATGAATAAACATGAGGAGTGGAATGAAAGAATCAGTGAAAAATCCCCAGACATCATAGCAGTCACAGAAACAAAACTCGCTGAGACAATAACAGACACAATCTTCCCAACAGGATATCAGATCCTGAGGAAAGATAGAAGGAGTAGAGGGGGAGGAGGGGTTGCACTGCTCATAAAACACCGATGGGGATTTGAGGAAATGGAAGGCATGGACATGATTGGAGAAAGAGACTACATTGTAGGTACAATTCAGTCCGGAGAACATAAAGTAGTCATTGGAGTGATGTATAACCCACCACAGAACTGCAGGAGGCCAAGAGAGGAGTACGAAGAAAACAACAGGGTGATGGTGGACACACTGGCTGAGGTGGCAAGAAGAGCTCACTCGAGCAGAGCAAAGTTACTGGTAATGGGCGATTTCAACCACAGGGAGATCGACTGGGAAAACCTGGAGCCACATGGGGGTCCCGAAACATGGAGAGCCAAGATGATGGATGTGGTACTTGAAAACCTCATGCATCAACATGTCAGGGACACAACCAGAGAGAGAGGGGAGGATGAGCCAGCAAGACTGGATCTTGTGTTCACCCTGAGCAGTTCAGACATTGAGGACATCACTTATGAGAGGCCCCTTGGAGCTAGCGATCATGTGGTTCTGAGTTTTGACTATATAGTAGAGTTACAAGTGGAGAAGGTAACAGGAACTGAAGGGGACAGGCCAAACTATAAAAGGGGGGACTACACAGGTATGAGAAACTTCCTGCAGGAGGTTCAGTGGGACAGAGAAATGGTAGGAAAATCAGTAAACGAGATGATGGAATATGTGGCAACAAAGTGCAAGGAGGCAGAGGAAAGTTTTGTTCCCAAGGGAAACGGAAATAATAGGAAGACCAAAACGAGTCCTTGGTTTACCCGAAGGTGTAGGGAGGCAAAAACTAAGTGCAACAGAGAATGGAAAAGGTACAGGAGGCATAGGACCCAGGAAAACAAGGAGATTAGTAGAAGAGCCAGAAACGAGTATGCACAGATAAGGAGGGAGGCCCAGCGACAGTATGAAAACGACATAGCATCGAAAGTCAAATCTGACCCGAAACTGCTGTATAGCCACATTAGGAGGAAGACAACAGTCAAGGACCAGGTGATAAGGCTGAGGAAAGAAGGTGGAGAACTCACAAGAAACGATCAAGAGGTATGTGAGGAGCTAAACAAGAGATTTAAGGAAGTATTTACAGTAGAGACAGGAAGGACTCTGGGGGGACAGACCAGACGGGGACACCAGCAAGGAATACACCAACAAGTGTTGGACGACATACATACAGATGAGGAGGAGGTGAAGAAACTGCTAAGGGACATCGATACCTCAAAGGCAATGGGACCAGACAACATCTCCCCGTGGGTCCTTAGAGAGGGAGCAGATATGTTGTGCGTGCCACTTACCACAATCTTCAACACATCCCTGGAAACTGGGCAACTACCTGAGGTATGGAAGACGGCAAATGTAGTTCCCATTTTTAAAAAAGGAGACAGAAAAGAGGCACTAAACTATAGACCTGTGTCATTGACGTGTATAGTATGCAAAATTATGGAGAAGATTATCAGGAGGAGAGTGGTGGAGCACCTGGAACGGAACAGGAGTATAAATGCCAACCAGCACGGATTCACGGAAGGCAAATCCTGTGTCACAAACCTTCTGGAGTTTTATGATAAAATAACAGAAGTAAGACAAGAGAGAGAGGGGTGGGTTGATTGCATCTTCTTGGACTGCAAGAAGGCCTTTGACACAGTTCCTCACAAGAGATTAGTGCAGAAGCTAGAGCATCAGGCGCATATAACAGGAAGGGCACTGCAATGGATCAGAGAATACCTGACAGGGAGGCAACAACGAGTCATGGTACGTAATGATGTATCACAGTGGGCACCTGTGACGAGCGGGGTCCCACAGGGGTCGGTCCTAGGACCAGTGCTATTTTTGGTATATGTGAACGACATGACGGAAGGGTTAGACTCAGAAGTGTCCCTGTTTGCAGATGATGTGAAGTTAATGAGGAGAATTAAATCTGATGAGGACCAGGCAGGACTTCAAAGAGACCTGGACAGACTGGACACCTGGTCCAGCAAATGGCTTCTCGAATTTAATCCTGCCAAATGCAAAGTCATGAAGATGGGGGAGGGGCACAGAAGACCACAGACAGAGTATAGGCTAGGTGGCCAAAGACTGCAAACCTCACTCAAGGAGAAAGGTCTTGGGGTGAGTATAACACCGAGCATGTCTCCGGAAGCACACATCAATCAGATAACTGCTGCAGCATATGGGCGCCTGGCAAACCTGAGAACAGCATTCCGATACCTTAGTAAGGAATCATTCAAGACACTGTACACCGTGTATGTCAGGCCCATACTGGAGTATGCAACACCTGTTTGGAACCCGCACTTGATAAAGCACGTCAAGAAACTAGAGAAAGTACAAAGGTTTGCGACAAGGTTAGTTCCAGAGCTAAGGGGAATGTCCTATGAGGAAAGATTAAGGGAAATCGGCCTGACCACACTGGAGGACAGGAGGGTCAGGGGGAGACATGATAACGACATATAAAATACTGCGTGGAATAGACAAGGTGGACAAAGACAGGATGTTCCAGGGAGGGGACACAGAAACAAGAGGCCACAATTGGAAGTTGAAGACACAAATGAATCAGAGAGATAGTAGGAAGTATTTCTTCAGTCATAGAGTTGTAAGGCAGTGGAATAGCCTAGAAAATGACGTAGTGGAGGCAGGAACCATACACAGTTTTAAGACGAGGTTTGATAAAGCTCATGGAGCGGGGAGAGAGAGGTCCTAGTAGCAACCGGTGAAGAGGCGGGGCCAGGAGCTAGGACTCGACCCCTGCAACCACAAATAGGTGAGTACAAATAGGTGAGTACACACACACACACACACACACACACACACACACACACACACACACACACACACACACACACACATATATATATATATATATATAGATATATATATATATATATATATATATATATATATGTCGTTAGGTAAGACACATATGCAACAGTTAGACAACTTTATTCTCGGAATAAAGTCGGAATAAAGTTGTCTAACTGTTGCATATGTGTCTTACCTAACAACCTGTCGGTATTGTATACCATTTTGATGTTCATATATATGTCGTGCCGAATAGGCAGAACTTGCGATCTTGGCTTAAATAGCAACGTTCATCTTGCCATATAGGACAAGTGAAAATTTGTGTATGCAATAATTTCGCCAAAATCATTCTGAACCTAACGAAAAAAAAATGTTTCACTGTGTTTGTTTAGTATTAAATTACTGTAAACAAATCTAATATATATTTAGCTAGGTTAGGCTAAAATAAATTGTTCTTGTTATAATAAGGTTAGGTAAGTTTTCTAAGATTCTTTTGGAGCAAAATTAATAATTTTTACATTAACATTAATGAAAAAAGTATATCTTTAAACGTATAAGAGAAAATTTTAGAAAGGACTTAATTTTAAATGAGTTCTTGCTAATTGACCAGTTTTACATATTCGGCACGACATATATATATATATATATATATATATATATATATATATTTTTTTTTTTTTTTTTTTTTTATCACACCGGCCGATTCCCACCAAGGCAGGGTGGCCCGAAAAAGAAAAACTTTCACCATCATTCACTCCATCACTGTCTTGCCAGAAGGGTGCTTTACACTACAGTTTTTAAACTGCAACATTAACACCCCTCCTTCAGAGTGCAGGCACTGTACTTCCCATCTCCAGGACTCAAGTCCGGCCTGCCGGTTTCCCTGAATCCCTTCATAAATGTTACTTTGCTCACACTCCAACAGCACGTCAAGTATTAAAAACCATTTGTCTCCATTCACTCCTATCAAACACGCTCACGCATGCCTGCTGGAAGTCCAAGCCCCTCGCACACAAAACCTCCTTTACCCCCTCCCTCCAACCCTTCCTAGGCCGACCCCTACCCCGCCTTCCTTCCACTACAGACTGATACACTCTTGAAGTCATTCTGTTTCGCTCCATTCTCTCTACATGTCCGAACCACCTCAACAACCCTTCCTCAGCCCTCTGGACAACAGTTTTGGTAATCCCGCACCTCCTCCTAACTTCCAAACTACGAATTCTCTGCATTATATTCACACCACACATTGCCCTCAGACATGACATCTCCACTGCCTCCAGCCTTCTCCTCGCTGCAACATTCATCACCCACGCTTCACACCCATATAAGAGCGTTGGTAAAACTATACTCTCATACATTCCCCTCTTTGCCTCCAAGGACAAAGTTCTTTGTCTCCACAGACTCCTAAGTGCACCACTCACTCTTTTTCCCTCATCAATTCTATGATTCACCTCATCTTTCATAGACCCATCCGCTGACACGTCCACTCCCAAATATCTGAATACGTTCACCTCCTCCATACTCTCTCCCTCCAATCTGATATTCAATCTTTCATCACCTAATCTTTTTGTTATCCTCATAACCTTACTCTTTCCTGTATTCACCTTTAATTTTCTTCTTTTGCACACCCTACCAAATTCATCCACCAATCTCTGCAACTTCTCTTCAGAATCTCCCAAGAGCACAGTGTCATCGGCAAAGAGCAGCTGTGACAACTCCCACTTTGTGTGTGATTCTTTATCTTTTAACTCCACGCCTCTTGCCAAGACCCTCGCATTTACTTCTCTTACAACCCCATCTATAAATATATTAAACAACCACGGTGACATCACACATCCTTGTCTAAGGCCTACTTTTACTGGGAAAAAATTTCCCTCTTTCCTACATACTCTAACTTGAGCCTCACTATCCTCGTAAAAACTCTTCACTGCTTTCAGTAACCTACCTCCTACACCATACACTTGCAACATCTGCCACATTGCCCCCCTATCCACCCTGTCATACGCCTTTTCCAAATCCATAAATGCCACAAAGACCTCTTTAGCCTTATCTAAATACTGTTCACTTATATGTTTCACTGTAAACACCTGGTCCACACACCCCCTACCTTTCCTAAAGCCTCCTTGTTCATCTGCTATCCTATTCTCCGTCTTACTCTTAATTCTTTCAATTATAACTCTACCATACACTTTACCAGGTACACTCAACAGACTTATCCCCCTATAATTTTTGCACTCTCTTTTATCCCCTTTGCCTTTATACAAAGGAACTATGCATGCTCTCTGCCAATCCCTAGGTACCTTACCCTCTTCCATACATTTATTAAATAATTGCACCAACCACTCCAAAACTATATCCCCACCTGCTTTTAACATTTCTATCTTTATCCCATCAATCCCGGCTGCCTTACCCCCTTTCATTTTACCTACTGCCTCACGAACTTCCCCCACACTCACAACTGGCTCTTCCTCACTCCTACAAGATGTTATTCCTCCTTGCCCTATACACGAAATCACAGCTTCCCTATCTTCATCAACATTTAACAATTCCTCAAAATATTCCTTCCATCTTCCCAATACCTCTACCTCTCCATTTAATAACTCTCCTCTCCTATTTTTAACTGACAAATCCATTTGTTCTCTAGGCTTTCTTAACTTGTTAATCTCACTCCAAAACTTTTTCTTATTTTCAACAAAATTTGTTGATAACATCTCACCCACTCTCTCATTTGCTCTCTTTTTACATTGCTTCACCACTCTCTTAACTTCTCTCTTTTTCTCCATATACTCTTCCCTCCTTGCATCACTTCTACTTTGTAAAAACTTCTCATATGCTAACTTTTTCTCCCTTACTACTCTCTTTACATCATCATTCCACCAATCGCTCCTCTTCCCTCCTGCACCCACTTTCCTGTAACCACAAACTTCTGCTGAACACTCTAACACTACATTTTTAAACCTACCCCATACCTCTTCGACCCCATTGCCTATGCTCTCATTAGCCCATCTATCCTCCAATAGCTGTTTATATCTTACCCTAACTGCCTCCTCTTTTAGTTTATAAACCTTCACCTCTCTCTTCCCTGATGCTTCTATTCTCCTTGTATCCCATCTACCTTTTACTCTCAGTGTAGCTACAACTAGAAAGTGATCTGATATATCTGTGGCCCCTCTATAAACATGTACATCCTGAAGTCTACTCAACAGTCTTTTATCTACCAATACATAATCCAACAAACTACTGTCATTTCGCCCTACATCATATCGTGTATACTTATTTATCCTCTTTTTCTTAAAATATGTATTACCTATAACTAAACCCCTTTCTATACAAAGTTCAATCAAAGGGCTCCCATTATCATTTACACCTGGCACCCCAAACTTACCTACCACACCCTCTCTAAAAGTTTCTCCTACTTTAGCATTCAAGTCCCCTACCACAATTACTCTCTCACTTGGTTCAAAGGCTCCTATACATTCACTTAACATCTCCCAAAATCTCTCTCTCTCCTCTGCATTCCTCTCTTCTCCAGGTGCATACACGCTTATTATGACCCACTTCTCGCATCCAACCTTTACTTTAATCCACATAATTCTTGAATTTACACATTCATATTCTCTTTTCTCCTTCCATAACTGATCATTTAACATTACTGCTACCCCTTCCTTTGCTCTAACTCTCTCAGATACTCCAGATTTAATCCCATTTATTTCCCCCCACTGAAACTCTCCTACCCCCTTCAGCTTTGTTTCGCTTAGGGCCAGGACATCCAACTTCTTTTCATTCATAACATCAGCAATCATCTGTTTCTTGTCATCCGCACTACATCCACGCACATTTAAGCAACCCAGTTTTATAAAGTTTTTCTTCTTCTCTTTTTTAGTAATTGTATACAGGAGAAGGGGTTACTAGCCCATTGCTCCCGGCATTTTAGTCGCCTCATACGACACGCATGGCTTACGGAGGAAAGATTCTTTTCCACTTCCCCATGGACAATAGAAGAAATAAAAAAGAACAAGAGCTATTTAGAAAAAGGAGAAAAACCTAGATGTATGTATATATATATATGCATGTGCGTGTCTGTGAAGTGTGACCAAAGTGTAAGTAGGAGTAGCAAGATATCCCTGTTATCTTAGCGTGTTTATGAGACAGAAAAAGAAACCAGCAATCCTACCATCATGCAAAACAGTTACAGGTTTTTGTTTCACAGTCATCTGGCAGGACGGTAGTACTTCCCTGGGTGGTTGCTGTCTACCAACCTACTACCTGAATATATATATATATATATATATATATATATATATATATATATATATATATATAATATACATATACATATATATATATATATACATATATAGAGAGAATGGAGCGAAACAGAATGACTTCAAGAGTGTATCAGTCTGTAGTGGAAGGAAGGCGGGGTAGGGGTCGGCCTAGGAAGGGTTGGAGGGAGGGGGTAAAGGAGGTTTTGTGTGCGAGGGGCTTGGACTTCCAGCAGGCATGCGTGAGCGTGTTTGATAGGAGTGAATGGAGACAAATGGTTTTTAATACTTGACGTGCTGTTGGAGTGTGAGCAAAGTAACATTTATGAAGGGATTCAGGGAAACCGGCAGGCCGGACTTGAGTCCTGGAGATGGGAAGTACAGTGCCTGCACTCTGAAGGAGGGGTGTTAATGTTGCAGTTTAAAAACTGTAGTGTAAAGCACCCTTCTGGCAAGACAGTGATGGAGTGAATGATGGTGAAAGTTTTTCTTTTTCGGGCCACCCTGCCTTGGTGGGAATCGGCCGGTGTGATAATAAAAAAAAAAAAAAAAAAAAAAAAAAAAAAAAAAAAAAAAAAAAAAAAAAAAAAAAAAAAAAAAAAAAAAAAAAAAAAAAAAAAAATATCTATATATATATATATATATATATATATATATATATATATATATATATATATATATATATTGGCATCAGCTTGTCTCTTGTGGAAGATTCTCACGAGGTTGGCAGAAGCTTCTTAAAAGATCATTCATTTTATGATCCGTTTAGTAAACAGCGCATTCAGTGAGTTACAGTTTCTACCAGTCGACCAGGTCAGGCTTGGCCAGGGAACCTGCCTATAAAATGGTGTTATCACAGTATACTACACCAGGTATACTACACCAGGTATACTACACCAGGTATACTACACCAGGTATACTACACAAGTATTAGACTGACAAACCTTCCTTTGTGCACACTGAACTCACACAAAACGAAGACCAAGGGCATTTTTCTTCTTCTTCTTCTTCTTCTTCTTCTTCTTCTTCTTCTTCTTCTTCTTCTTCTTCTTCTTCTTCTTCTTCTTCTTCTTCTTCTTCTTCTTCTTCTTCTACTTCTTCTTCTACTTCTTTTTATTATTATTATTATTATTATCATATGTAGGGGAAAGTGCAAACCCATAGGGGTCATGCAGTGCCTGGACAATGGGGAGTAATCATGTTTAATCCATGGAAAGGGAGAACCTATTCACTTCGTTGATTACGAGATCCTCACCAGTATCAAGGACCCTCCTTGAAGGAGGCTCAAGAATAATCTGGTAGAGGTCAGATGTGAAATAAGACATGCGCAACATTACCATATTTTACAGAGCAAACATTTCGCTACGAATGGCTTCTTGACTTTGTTTCTTGGCGAAGCGATTCTTCTATTGAATATCCAATTATCGCGCATGTGTCTTATTTCACAGTTGTAGGTGTCATGTTGTTGTTGCTTTGAAATGCTACGAGGCATGCATCCAGAAGTCTGGTGTTTTAACATGAGGCATGCATCCAGAAGTCTGGTGTTTTAACATGAGGCATGCATCCAGAAGTCTGGTGTTTTAACATGAGGCATGCATCCAGAAGTCTGGTGTTTTAACATGAGGCATGCATCCAGAAGTCTGGTGTTTTAACATGAGGCATGCATCCAGAAGTCTGGTGTTTTAACATGAGACATGCATCCAGAAGTCTGGTGTTTTAACATGAGACATGCATCCAGAAGTCTGGTGTTTTAACATGAGACATGCATCCAGAAGTCTGGTGTTTTAACATGAGACATGCATCCAGAAGTCTGGTGTTTTAACATGAGACATGCATCCAGAAGTCTGGTGTTTTAACATGAGGCATACATCCAGAAGTCTGATGTTTTAGCGTGCACTTAGCGTTCAGGTACTTACCAACCTGCCAGTGCCACGGACAAAGTAATGCATGGCACGCAGAAAATGGCTTGATTGGCAATGCTCTCGCCTCACACCCTGAGTGTCCGTGGTTCGATCTCCGGACGGGTGAAAATATTGGGCGTGTTTCCTTACACCTTCTGTCCCTGTTCACCTAGCAGTAAGTAGGTACCTGGGTGTTAGTCGACCGGTGTGGATTGCAACATGGCGGACAAGAGTGAAGGACCACAATGGAAATAAGACATAGACAGTCCTGTGACGCACTGACTTTCTTGGGTTATCATGGGTGGCTAACCCTCTGGGTTAAAAATCCGAACACAATATTATTTTAATACATAACACGAAGAAAATAATAAATACCACGGATAAAGTGGACTGGTACTATAGAATACAAAACCCAATTTTTGTTTGTTACCTCAGCATCTCTTAGCCTGTCTGGTAATGCTGTGTTATCTGCTGTCCTTATCTAAAACTTCAGCTGTAAACGCTGAGGTTACACAGCTGTGATGCTGTTCTCAAGCCAAGTTCAACTTTAAATATCTATATGCCCAGTATTGTTTTAGAGACGATAAACAATGTACCCACAGTGAATACATCCAGTCAATATATTGTCTGGTAAATGTAATATTTAAAGCAATATGGGTTTTATATGTAAATTTATGGTAGAATAAGCTTAAAACAGTAGTTATCAAACCTGGCCATAGTTACATGAACCTGGCCATAGTTACATGAACCTGGCCATAGTTACATGAACCTGGCCATAGTTACATGAACCTGGCCATAGTTACATGAACCTTGCCATAGTTACATGAACCTGGCCATAGTTACATGAACCTTGCCATAGTTACATGAACCTGGCCATAGTTACATGAACCTGGCCATAGTTACATGAACCTGGCCATAGTTACATGAACCTGGCCATAGTTACATGAACCTGGCCATAGTTACATGAACCTGGCCATAGTTACATGAACCTGGCCATAGTTACATGAACCTGGCCATAGTTACATGAACCTGGCCATAGTTACATGAACCTGGCCATAGTTACATGAACCTGGCCATAGTTACATGAACCTGGCCATAGTTACATGAACCTTGCCATAGTTACATGAACCTGGCCATAGTTACATGAACCTTGCCATAGTTACATGAACCTGGCCATAGTTACATGAACCTTGCCATAGTTACAAGAACGTGGCCATAGTTACAAGAACCTTGCCATAGTTACAAGAACCTGGCCATAGTTACAAGAACCTGGCCATAGTTACAAGAACTTGGCCGTAGTTACAAGAACCTGGCCATAGTTACAAGAACTTGGCCATAGTTACAAGAACCTGGCCAGAGTTACAAGAACTTGGCCGTAGTTACAAGAACTTGGCCGTAGTTACAAGAACTTGGCCGTAGTTACAAGAACTTGGCCGTAGTTACAAGAACTTGGTTATAGTTACAAGAACTTGGCCGTAGTTACAAGAACTTGGTTATAGTTACAAGAACTTGGCCGTAGTTACAAGAACTTGGTTATAGTTACAAGAACTTGGCCATAGTTACAAGAACTTGGCCGTAGTTACAAGAACTTGGCCGTAGTTACAAGAACTTGGTTATAGTTACAAGAACTTGGCCGTAGTTACAAGAACTTGGCCGTAGTTACAAGAACTTGGCCGTAGTTACAAGAACTTGGCCGTAGTTACAAGAACTTGGTTATAGTTACATGAACTTAGCAATAGTTACAGTATGAGTCGTTTTCATGATACAAAGCAAATGAAAACGGATCCTAGGAGGAAAAAAATGTTAGGTCTTTCCCAAGGATGCAACCCACATCAGTTGACTAACACCCAGGTACCTATTTACTGCTATGTAAGCAGGGGTAACAGATGTAAGGAGACTTGCCCATGGTTCTTTACTCTGCTAGGCAAAGCGTTGGGCTGAGCTGAACGCTTTACCACTGAGTCAGTAGGACTGGACGATGCAGTATCACACGGTATCTAAATAAATGTTGATAGTGAAAAGTGGAGTAGGGTTAACTGTTAGGGGGGGGGAAGGGAGGTGGTAGGGTTGGGGGGAGGGGTGGTGTGTGTGGTGGGGGGTGAGAAACACCGCAGTGGAGGCTTGACATGCTAACTTCTGACGTGTTGTCTGTAGCAAGCTGTATGCTGTGGTGGTGATTGCAGTGGTGGTGTGTCAGGTGGTGGTTGTTGGGGTTGTGCAGGAAGTTGTCGTGATGGTGGTGATTGTAGTGATGATGAGGGGGGGTCGTATGGTTGGAGGAGTTATGGTGTTTGTGTTGTTGGAGGTGGCACTGTGGTTTGTGAAGGTGATGGTGGTGGTGAGGGTTCTAGGTGGTGGTGTTGTGGTGGTGATTGTATTATGATGGTAATGATGGTAGTGATCGTAGCAGTGAATGTCAGGAAGATGCCGAAATTGAGAGGCTAGAAGGCTCACGAAAATGTGGTAAGAAATGTGGTAGGAACTAAGCACTAAGATACTAGACGAGGTCTCCTAACAAGTGTTCGAAAATGAACAAAACGGGAGTATTTTACGTTAGTCGGTCAAAATCTAAGATCTCGCCTCCTGTGCAAAGTAAAGTAGGTCACTAAATAAGTAATTATATACAGCAATGAGTAAGAGCTAAGAAGTAGTACCAAGAGCTGTGAATCAACCAGTGCAAGTGTAACACAAGTGGGTAAGATTGATGTACACCGATATTGTTGACATAAATAAGAATAGTGAACTTGAGAACAGAGAAATAACCTGTGAAATATTCTTAAGGAGGATTACGAATAGTCCCCTGGCTGTCTTCAAGACCCCTGGCTGTCTTCAAGACCCCTGGCTGTCTTCAAGACCCCTGGCTGTCTTCAAAACCCCTGGCTGTCTTCAAGACCCCTGGCTGTCTTCAAAACCCCTGGCTGTCTTCAAGACCCCTGGCTGTCTTCAAGACTCCTGGCTGTCTTCAAAACCCCTGGCTGTCTTCAAGACCCCTGGCTGTCTTCAAGACCCCTGCCTGTCTTCAAGACCCCTGGGTGTCTTCAAGACCCCTGGCTGTCTTCAAACCCCCTGGGTGTCTTCAAGACCCCTGGGTGTCTTCAAGACCCCTGGCTGCCTTCAAGACCCGTGGCTGTCTTCAAAACCCCTGGCTGTCTTCAAGACCCCTGGGTGTCTTCAAGACCCCTGGGTGTCTTCAAGACCCCTGGGTGTCTTCAAGAACCCTGGGTGTCTTCAAGACTCCTGGGTGTCTTCAAGACCCCTGGGTGTCTTCAAGACCCCTGGGTGTCTTCAAAACCCCTGGGTGTCTTCAAGACCCCTGGGTGTCTTCAAGACCCCTGGGTGTCTTCAAGACCCCTGGGTGTCTTCAAGACCCCTGGGTGCCTTCAAGACCCCTGGGTGTCTTCAGGACCCCTGGGTGCCTTCAAGATCCCTTGACAGACACCTCAAGACCCCCCTGGACAGACACTTCAAGACCCCCCTGGACAGACACCTAGTCAGTTCCTGAACGAACCAGGCTGTAGTTCGTACTTCGGTTTGTGTGCGCCCAGCAGTAACAACCTGGTTGATCAAGCCCTGATCCATCGTTAGACCTGGCCATGGACCGGGCCGCGAGGGCGTTGACCCCCGAAACACGCTCCAGGCCCGGTGGTCTGGTGGCTAAAACT
>NC_091346.1:13828221-13913221 GCF_038502225.1 Cherax quadricarinatus
GCCCGTGTAGAGGCAGGAGGAGCCAGGCTTTACCTCACTCTGGACAGATATAACCCTAATACAAATGGCTATCTTGTTAGTTGCCGCTGTAATTTTATCAAGTCTGAGAAATATCTGTTGTTCAGCTTTCAATCGAGGTTAGATGTAAGGTAATTAAACACTTGTGGTTGACGTGCATCAGTAGTTCAGAAATTTATATTTTAAGTAGTAAGCGTAGAGTTGGTCAGATGCATCATGTTACATAATTTGTGTTGCTTCGTGGTAACTGTGTGAGGTGTGGTAGTTGTCTGTTGGTGAAAAACACTGTATATGAGGCACCTGGTGCTAGTTTTACTGTGACTGACAGTCTAGCTCACTGACTGACTGACTGACTGTCTAGCTCACTGACTGACTGACTGACTGTCTAGCTCACTGACTGACTGTCTAGCTCACTGACTGACTGTCTAGCTCACTGACTGACTGTCTAGCTCACTGACTGACTGACTGACTGTCTAGCTCACTGACTGACTGACTGACTGACTGTCTAGCTCACTGACTGACAGTCTAGCTCACTGACTGACTGACTGACTGTCTAGCTCACTGACTGACTGACTGACTGTCTAGCTCACTGACTGACAGTCTAGCTCACTGACTGACTGACTGACTGTCTAGCTCACTGACTGACAGTCTAGCTCACTGACTGACTGACTGACTGTCTAGCTCACTGACTGACTGACTGACTGTCTAGCTCACTGACTGACTGACTGACTGTCTAGCTCACTGACTGACTGACTGACTGTCTAGCTCACTCACTGACTGACTGACTGTCTAGCTCACTGACTGACTGACTGACTGTCTAGCTCACTGATTGACTGACTGACTGTCTAGCTCACTGACTGACTGTCTAGCTCACTGACTGACTGTCTAGCTCACTGACTGACTGACTGACTGTCTAGCTCACTGACTGACTGACTGACTGTCTAGCTCACTGACTGACTGACTGACTGTCTAGCTCACTGACTGACTGACTGACTGTCTAGCTCACTCACTGACTGACTGACTGTCTAGCTCACTCACTGACTGACTGACTGTCTAGTTCACTGACTGACTGACTGACTGTCTAGCTCACTGACTGACTGTCTAGCTCACTGACTGACTGACTGACTGTCTAGCTCACTGACTGACTGACTGGCTGTCTAGCTCACTGGCTGACTGACTGACTGTCTAGCTCACTGACTGACTGACTGACTGTCTAGCTCACTGACTGACTGACTGACTGTCTAGCTGACTGACTGACTGACTGACTGTCTAGCTCACTGACTGACTGACTGACTGATTGACTGTCTAGCTCACTGACTGACTGACTGTCTAGCTCACTGACTGACTGTCTAGCTCACTGACTGACTGACTGGCTGTCTAGCTCACTGACTGACTGACTGACTGTCTAGCTCACTGACTGACTGACTGACTGTCTAGCTCACTGACTGACTGACTGACTGTCTAGCTCACTGACTGACTGACTGACTGTCTAGCTCACTGACTGACTGACTGTCTAGCTCACTGACTGACTGACTGACTGTCTAGCTCACTGACTGACTGTCTAGCTCACTGACTGACTGACTGACTGTCTAGCTCACTGACTGACTGACTGACTGTCTAGCTCACTGACTGACTGACTGACTGTTTAGCTCACTGACTGACTGACTGACTGTCTGACTGTCTAGCTCACTGACTGACTGACTGTCTAGCTCACTGACTGACTGACTGTCTAGCTCACTGACTGACTGACTGACTGACTGACTGTCTAGCTCACTGACTGACTGACTGTCTAGCTCACTGACTGACTGACTGTCTAGCTCACTGACTGACTGACTGGCTGTCTAGCTCACTGACTGACTGACTGACTGTCTAGCTCACTGACTGACTGACTGGCTGTCCAGCTCACTGACTGACTGACTGGCTGTCTAGCTCACTGACTGACTGACTGTCTAGCTCACTGACTGACTGACTGTCTAGCTCACTGACTGACTGACTGACTGTCTAGCTCACTGACTGACTGTCTAGCTCACTGACTGACTGACTGACTGTCTAGCTCACTGACTGACTGACTGACTGTCTAGCTCACTGACTGACTGACTGACTGTCTAGCTCACTGACTGACTGACTGACTGTCTAGCTCACTGACTGACTGACTGTCTAGCTCACTGACTGACTGACTGTCTAGCTCACTGACTGACTGACTGACTGTCTAGCTCACTGACTGACTGACTGTCTAGCTCACTGACTGACTGACTGTCTAGCTCACTGACTGACTGACTGGCTGTCTAGCTCACTGACTGACTGACTGACTGACTGACTGTCTAGCTCACTGACTGACTGACTGGCTGTCCAGCTCACTGACTGACTGACTGGCTGTCTAGCTCACTGACTGACTGACAGCCGTATTAACTGACATACGACAAACTTCGTTTTTCTGCCCATCTTGATAAACTCACAGTACGTGAAGTACAACTTTAAATCTTCTACTACAAAGGCAATAAAGAATCTACTACTAACACATTAAATCCTTTATTACAAAGACAGAAAATCTTATACAACAAAGACCTGGACAAAGTATAGCTGTGTCGTATTACATGAGAACAGCTGAAGAGAACTAGGGAGAGACTGACTTAGAGAGTAGCATGTCTTGATAGACAGAAGGAGGATCCAGTAAACCTCATGGGCTTGTTACATTTAAGATCATGATGTGTACGACAATCCCAACACATTAGTAACACAGTAATACCTGAATAACTAAAGTGTATTAAACACTTGTCAGTGCTCAGTAATAACCTACATGGAGACAGAAACTCAGAAGATTAATTGATCTGTATATTACGATCGCAGGAGGAAATCGAAATACACAGATCAATTAATCTTCTGAGTTTCTGTCTCCATGTGGGCTATTATTGAGCATAGGAATACATGATGAATGTGAAGAAACCCTGTGATACCACGCAATGATACAAGGTACAGATATGTCTTAATAACAAGGTAACTGTCACATTACATGTTGATATTTGCCCTTGATCCACAGACTGAGTCGCCTCACCTCCATCGTGTGTTTGTCGAAGGTAAACATTATGCTTGGCGCAAAATTTATGTTCATATCACTGCAGAGTAGAGTGTGAGTCAGGCAGAATTACTCTTACTGATAGTACTGGAATGTGAGTTTTGATGTTAGTTGGTGGTATACCAGGACGGTCCTTCCAGGCTAGAAAATAAGCTCTTCATCCAAGGTAATGGTGGTACTCACCACTTAACTGAATCAAAGCTGGTTACTTCCCACTTCTTAGGAGATGTGTAACTTCTTAAATGTTAAGCGCTTTCCAGTTAATAAAATAATAATAATAATAATAATAATAATAATAATAATAATAATAATAATAATAATAATTAATAATAATAATAGTATAAGCTACTTCGGGCAAGTGGTCCTAGCCAGGCAGGTACACAAAAAAATTCGGTGAGTGTACCACAGTGGCTGTATTTCTCAGTGGTGTGACACCTGCCACCAGTGGTGTGACACCTGTCATCAGTGGTGTAACACCTGTCATCAGTGGTGTGACACCTGCCATCAGTGGTGTGACACCTGCCATCAGTGGTGTGACACCTGCCATCAGTGGTGTGACACCTGCCATCA
Organism: Cherax quadricarinatus; assembly: GCF_038502225.1. NCBI lineage: Eukaryota > Metazoa > Arthropoda > Malacostraca > Decapoda > Parastacidae > Cherax > Cherax quadricarinatus. Next base: position 13,831,883 of record NC_091346.1, read on the forward strand.
GTGGTGTGACACCTGCCATCAGTGGTGTGACACCTGCCATCAGTGGTGTGACATCTGCCATCAGTGGTGTGACACCTGCCATCAGTGGTGTGACACCTGCCATCAGTGGTGTGACACCTGTCATCAGTGGTGTGACACCTGCCATCAGTGGTGTGACACCTGTCATCAGTGGTGTGACACCTGCCATCAGTGGTGTGACACCTGCCATCAGTGGTGTGACACCTGTCATCAGTGGTGTGACACCTGTCATCAGTGGTGTGACACCTGTCATCAGTGGTGTGACACCTGTCATCAGTGGTGTGACACCTGTCATCAGTGGTGTGACACCTGTCATAAACAAACTACTATACTGAGACAGTGAATGATATTTTTGCTGTTTGGGATGGACGTGCAGTGTGTTTGTTTGTGTGTGTGTACTCACCTATTTGTACTCACCTATTTGTGGTTGCAGGGGTCGAGTCCTAGCTCCTGGCCCCGCCTCTTCACCGGTTGCTACTAGGCCCTCTCTCTCCCCGCTCCATGAGCTTTATCAAACCTCGTCTTAAAACTGTGTATGGTTCCTGCCTCCACTACGTCATTTTCTAGGCTATTCCACTGCCTTACAACTCTATGACTGAAGAAATACTTCCTACTATCTCCCTGACTCATTTGTGTCTTCAACTTCCAATTGTGGCCTCTTGTTTCTGTGTCCCCTCCCTGGAACATCCTGTCCTTGTCCACCTTGTCTATTCCACGCAGTATTTTATATGTCGTTATCATGTCTCCCCTGACCCTCCTGTCCTCCAGTGTCGTCAGGCCGATTTCCCTTAATCTTTCTTCATAGGACATTCCCCTTAGCTCTGGAACTAACCTTGTTGCAAACCTTTGTACTTTCTCTAGTTTCTTGACGTGCTTTATCAAGTGCGGGTTCCAAACAGGTGCTGCATACTCCAGTATGGGCCTGACATACACGGTGTACAGTGTCTTGAATGATTCCTTACTAAGGTGTCGGAATGCTGTTCTCAGGTTTGCCAGGCGCCCATATGCTGCAGCAGTTATCTGATTGATGTGTGCTTCCGGATACATGCTCGGTGTTATACTCACCCCAAGATCTTTCTCCTTGAGTGAGGTTTGCAGTCTTTGGCCACCTAGCCTATACTCTGTCTGTGGTCTTCTGTGCCCTTCCCCTATCTTCATGACTTTGCATTTGGCGGGATTAAATTCGAGAAGCCATTTGCTGGACCAGGTGTCCAGTCTGTCCAGGTCTCTTTGAAGTCCTGCCTGGTCCTCATCAGATTTAATTCTCCTCATTAACTTCACATCATCTGCAAACAGGGACACTTCTGAGTCTAACCCTTCCGTCATGTCGTTCACATATACCAAAAATAGCACTGGTCCTAGGTTGTGTGTGTGTGTGTGTGTGTGTGTGTGTGTGTGTGTACTCACCTGTGTGTGTGTGTGTGTGTACTCACCTGTGTGTGTGTGTGTGTGTGTGTGTGTGTGTGTGTGTGTGTGTGTGTGTAAATAACACCCAACTTTCACCTGGTCAATACACAAAACTAAATCACTAATCACTGCGTAATTTTATCTTCTTAAAATTTCAAAATGGAAAAAGATAGCTATCAGATTTCTCTTTTTTTTTTTTAACATTTTCACCCAGAAAAAAATTACTATGGAAAAAATATGCACTTTTCTCTTACAAAAATGTGGACAAATATGTTCAGATTATTTTCAGAACTGACTCAGTTCTTTGTTATTCAGCGAACTGTTATAGTCCTGTCATGGTCCTGGTGGCTCGTGTCATGGTCCTGGTGGGTCGTGTCATGGTCCTGATGGCTCGTGTCATGGTCCTGGTGGCTCGTGTCATGGTCCTGGTGGGTCGTGTCATGGTCCTGATGGCTCGTGTCATGGTCCTGGTGGCTCGTGTCATGGTCCTGGTGGGTCGTGTCATGGTCCTGGTGGCTCGTGTCATGGTCCTGGTGGATCGTGTCATGGTCCTGGTGGATCGTGTCATGGTCCTGGTGGGTCGTGTCATGGTCCTGGTGAATCGTGTCATGGTCCTGGTGGCTCGTGTCATGGTCCTGGTGGCTCGTGTCATGGTCCTGGAGGATCGTGTCATGGTCCTGGGGGCTCGTGTCATGGTCCTGGTAGCTCGTGTCATGGTCCTGGTGGCTCGTGTCATGGTCCTGGTGGCTCGTGTCATGGTCCTGGTGGATCGTGTCATGGTCCTGGTGGATCGTGTCATGGTCCTGGTGAATCGTGTCATGGTCCTGGTGGGTCGTGTCATGGTCCTGGTGGATCGTGTCATGGTCCTGGTGGCTCGTGTCATGGTCCTGGTGGATCGTGTCATGGTCCTGGTGGGTCGTGTCATGGTCCTGGTGAATCGTGTCATGGTCCTGGTGGCTCGTGTCATGGTCCTGGTGGCTCGTGTCATGGTCCTGGTGGATCGTGTCATGGTCCTGGTGGATCGTGTCATGGTCCTGGTGGGTCGTGTCATGGTCCTGGTGAATCGTGTCATGGTCCTGGTGGCTCGTGTCATGGTCCTGGTGGCTCGTGTCATGGTCCTGGAGGATCGTGTCATGGTCCTGGGGGCTCGTGTCATGGTCCTGGTAGCTCGTGTCATGGTCCTGGTGGCTCGTGTCATGGTCCTGGTGGATCGTGTCATGGTCCTGGTGGATCGTGTCATGGTCCTGGTGGGTCGTGTCATGGTCCTGGTGAATCGTGTCATGGTCCTGGTGGGTCGTGTCATGGTCCTGGTGGATCGTGTCATGGTCCTGGTGGCTCGTGTCATGGTCCTGGTGGATCGTGTCATGGTCCTGGTGGGTCGTGTCATGGTCCTGGTGAATCGTGTCATGGTCCTGGTGGGTCGTGTCATGGTCCTGGTGGATCGTGTTATGGTCCTGGTGGATCGTGTCATGGTCCTGGTGGATCGTGTCATGATCCTGGTGGATCGTGTCATGGTCCTGGTGGATCGTGTCATGGTCCTGGTGGATCGTGTCATGGTCCTGGTGGATCGTGTCATGGTCCTGGTGGATCGTGTCATGGTCCTGGTAGCTCGTGTCATGGTCCTGGTAGCTCGTGTCATGGTCCTGGTGGATCGTGTCATGGTCCTGGTGGCTCGTGTCATGGTCCTGGTGGATCGTGTCATGGTCCTGGTGGCTCGTGTCATGGTCCTGGTGGCTCGTGTCATGGTCCTGGTGGATCGTGTCATGGTCCTGGTAGCTCGTGTCATGGTCCTGGTGGCTCGTGTCATGGTCCTGGTGGATCGTGTCATGGTCCTGGTAGCTCGTGTCATGGTCCTGGTGGATCGTGTCATGGTCCTGGTGGCTCGTGTCATGGTCCTGGTGGATCGTGTCATGGTCCTGGTGGATCGTGTCATGGTCCTGGTGGATCGTGTCATGGTCCTGGTGGATCGTGTCATGGTCCTGGTAGCTCGTGTCATGGTCCTTGTGGATCGTGTCATGGTCCTGGTGGATCGTGTCATGGTCCTGGTAGCTCGTGTCATGGTCCTGGTAGCTCGTGTCATGGTCCTGGTGGATCGTGTCATGGTCCTGGTGGCTCGTGTCATGGTCCTGGTGGATCGTGTCATGGTCCTGGTGGCTCGTGTCATGGTCCTGGTGGCTCGTGTCATGGTCCTGGTGGATCGTGTCATGGTCCTGGTAGCTCGTGTCATGGTCCTGGTGGCTCGTGTCATGGTCCTGGTGGATCGTGTCATGGTCCTGGTAGCTCGTGTCATGGTCCTGGTGGATCGTGTCATGGTCCTGGTGGCTCGTGTCATGGTCCTGGTGGATCGTGTCATGGTCCTGGTGGATCGTGTCATGGTCCTGGTGGATCGTGTCATGGTCCTGGTGGATCGTGTCATGGTCCTGGTAGCTCGTGTCATGGTCCTTGTGGATCGTGTCATGGTCCTGGTGGATCGTGTCATGGTCCTGGTGGCTCGTGTCATGGTCCTGGTGGATCGTGTCATGGTCCTTGTGGATCGTGTCATGGTCCTGGTGGATCGTGTCATGGTCCTGGTGGATCGTGTCATGGTCCTGGTGGATCGTGTCATGGTCCTGGTAGCTCGTGTCATGGTCCTGGTGGCTCGTGTCATGGTCCTGGTGGATCGTGTCATGGTCCTGGTAGCTCGTGTCATGGTCCTGGAAGCTCGTGTCATGGTCCTGGTGGATCGTGTCATGGTCCTGGTGGATCGTGTCATGGTCCTGGTAGCTCGTGTCATGGTCCTGGTGGATCGTGTCATGGTCCTGGTGGCTCGTGCCATGATTCTGATGGATCGTGTCATAGTCCTGGTGGCTCATGTCATGGTCCTGGTGACTCATGTCATGGTTCTGGTGGCTTGTTTCATGGTCCTGGTTGCTCGTGTCATGGTCCTGGTGGTTTGCGTCATGGTCATAGTGGCTTGCGTGTATGTGTATGTGTATGTATGTGTATATGTATGCGTGTGCATGTACGTATGTATGTGTGGTGTAATTCTGGACAGTAATGTTGGCACCGGACATTGACAGTGGACAATTTGGTACGTATTAATGGCTACAATGTGGTAATAATGTTCCCAGTGTGATGTTGGCGTTATGCATGTAAATGACTTGAAATTGTCGAACACAGCGTCCTAATCACAGAGAACTAGACGGGTATATCCTAGAGTGAGAATGTTTAGTATGTATATATGAGATATAGCAGAGGTATGTTAATGTCAAGGTTGGTCCCTTGATTCCCGTGAGGGGCTCTTGATCCTAGAAGCTGGACTTACCCTTTTTGGATCTTATCTGAATGATTCTCATTTTTGCAGGTGCTATATGACCCCTTGAGTTATTACAAGAGTTCCTTGTTCCTTCATGATGGGGGACCACACTTTAGATTGACACACTTCATTCACAGCCTTGGCTGTGAATGAAGCAATAAACGAATGTTCTTTTAAAAGTGATCAGTGGAGTTGTAAAGCGCAGGAATATCTTTCACCTGTATAGTTTACATACCCATCTCCCATAGTTGTTTAACAGATTATTGTTACTAGCAATCTCCTCCCCACAACATTGTGTTATTCCCCTGTTAGTAATCATGCATAATTTATACTTTCCCATTTATTGTATGTTTCTCAACTTTCACTATTACTGTAATAAATAATTGTATTCAGAATATATTTGTATACAACTTTCAAACGTGTATTTTGCCCTGTCATACTAGGTGCAGAATAGGGAGATTATAAGTGGTAATAGGTGGCTATAGGGAGGTGAGGATGGGAGTTCACACTCCACACTACTTCTAGGTAGAGTACTAGGGTAGAAGTGAGGGATATGAATGAAGAGGGAGCTGGGGTAGTGAAGGCACAAGGATATTCAATATATCTAATTATTAAAAAAAGTTAATTATTAAGTTGCCTGCAATCAAAATAATTAGGTAATCACCTTCTCCTGCAGTCCGCTGAACGCAAAATTATGTATAATTAATAACCAGGTCTTCGTGTTACGACTGAGGACTTCCAAGGTGCAGGCTGAGAAATTTGTAAGTTTTGATGTTAACTTACTTTTTACAAAATTCCCAGGAAAAGAAATGATCGACGTTTTCATAAAATTTTGATTATATCTATATCTACCTATACATAATAAGCAAATTAATTTAATTAGTGATTCTACAACTTGCGTATTAAGGACAACAACTCAGTTATTGATACATTATGCAGGAAAAAATAAGGAATGACACTAAGAAAAAAAGTCTTTTTTCCCTAATCTTGACAACCTTATTTAGGGACAACTTCAAATCCAAATTGCTCGTACAGATAATGTCCCGCTGGGTATTTTCATTGATTTACGTAAAGCTTTTGATACAGTCGACCACGAGCTGCTGTACTCCAAATTAACGCACTATGGTATCAGAGGCCACTCCCTCAACTACCTAAAGTCATACCTTAGTAACAGAACTCAATATGTGTATGCAAGTGGTGCAAACTCTTCCACCCAACCAATCATAGTAGGAGTCCTACAAGGAAGTGTCCTTGGACCACTCCTCTTTCTCATTTACATCAATGATCTACCGAATGCATCACAGCTACTCAAACCCATATTATTTGCAGATGACACAACATACGTCTTCTCCCACCCAAACCCAGTTATATTAGCAAACACTGTCAATGCCGAATTGCAGAAAATATCTGCCTGGATGATGACTAATAAACTTACCCTGAATACTGATAAAACATATTTCATTCAGTTTGGAAACAAAGCTGTAAATCATCCAATTAACATAACGCTAAACGGATCATCAGTCACAAGACTTACAGAGGGAAAATTTCTAGGTATCCACCTTGACAGTAGCCTTAAGTTCCAGACACACATACAACAAATCACCAAGAAAATCTCCAAGACTGTAGGTATACTATCAAAGATAAGGTACTACTTTCCACAATCAGCTCTCCTGGCACTGTACCATTCACTAGTATACCCTTACCTCACCTATGGAATTTGTGCATGGGGATCAACAACATTCAATCACCTAAGACCACTAATAACCCAGCAAAAGGCAGCAGTCAGAATGATAGCAAATTCCCACTCCCGCCAGCATACTCCACCAATTTTCAAAAGTCTGAATCTGCTCACCATTAAGAACATCCATACTTATTCATGTACCTACTATATGCACAGAACAATACACGCAAATATAAACCCTCCACTCAAACTTCTCCTCACCAACCTTAGCAGGACACATGACCACAACACAAGACACAGATCTCTTTTTGATATACCTCGTGTCCATATCACACTGTGTAAAAACTCTATGCACATAAAGGGCCCCAAAATTTGGAATTCATTACCAGAAGATACTAAAGTAACCCGGTCTGAAAATCAATTTAAGACTCTTCTCGAAAGTCACTTAATCACCCTAGACTAAATGCTAAATACGCAGTACTCACATACTCACTTATGTTCTCCCACATCATAATTTCAACAATTACTTTGAACCTTTTATCCTTTGTTGACAGGAATATAATTCATTGTTTTCACAAAAAGCATTTTTTTAATATATGAATATATCTTTTGTCTTATATAAATTAGATTCACTTATAATTAATAATCTACTGTACAACTATGATACAATTCTTAGTGTTAAGTAGTCAGTAAACCAATAATGTTAAGTTGACCCATAATACCTAAGCAGAATAGAGGCAATCTTTGCATTGCAACCCATTATTGTAAATACATAATCTCAGTGTACTATTTGCAAATACGTAAATAAATAAATAAATAAATAATCAAACTTTTTCAAAATATTCAGATGAAGACTTGCCAGTATGGAGAAATAGGCAGATTGAAACATTGTCTTTAATCAACTGTTATCTGCAGCACATTGTTGAGTTCCCAGTTCTAGAAATATTATAAAAGATGTATATCCTCGGAGAAAAGAATAAATGGACTTTGCGAAACTTACGTTTTCTCTTTTGAGTTCTTTAAAAAAAATTCTATCGCCTCATTTGCAACAATTCCTTATTAATTTCGAGTTTACAGATGGATTTAAGATTGCAAGACATAAAATGTATATATATATATATATATATATATATATATATATATATATATATATATATATATATATAAACAGATGATCTTTAAAGTATCTTAATCCAGCTCCTGGGAGGCAGGTCGTGTGCCTAGAGGGCCAGTCATTACTTCTTTTTTATCGTAGCATTAAGGCGCTGACACAAGAAAATGTCTGCTCTGGGTTCTTTGGCTTCCCTAATGAACTTACTGCAAAACTCTTCCAGAAACTTAAGCACTTATTTTCTCCACAGGCCGAGAATCTCTGAACCTACTAGGTAGAATATGCAACAAAGTGCAAGGCCCAAGTATGTTTTGGTCTTTTGGGGGTTAGTAAAAGTGGAGTCGTCCATTGTGGATGAGCATGTGCTGTCCACCACCTTTGCTTACCATCCAATCAGCGTAATATACTTGATTCATCTGAATATCTTTTGATATTATTGGTTCTGCATAGTCAGAGTTTACTTCTTGTTTGGCAGCGTGCTATAGCAAGGCGTCTCTTAATGATATCGTTAACCTCTTCATGTCTGTCATTCTCCCTCTTTAACTAGTGACAGATGAGACCACTAACATCGAACTGGTCTTCTGAAAAGCTTGCGCAGATTCACCCAAGTTGATGAGGGGCTGATAGGTAAAGGATTACTCCAGTGTGAGTATTCTGAGGGCGAATGCGAATGACTATGGAAAAGCTAGGCACATGTAATTGTAAATCCCTAGCATGGGGAGCTATTGTAGTTAGAAGGTGAACGCCTCCTTCCCTGACACATTTTCAAACAATGTTAAGTGGATCTTCTCCACACTGGGGTTATCTCACTGCGAGTGTTTGCATTGTTCAGGTGAAAGTAGTGTTGTTGGTTCCAAGGCAACCTATGAGGGACGGTCGAAATTCATTGCATCACATATCTCTCAAGCATCCTGGTGTATTTCGAATAATTTTGCTATCTAACAGTGTCTCTCCTTATTTTTGAGTGCTTTTATTTATAAGATAAGAATGGAGGAACGCTGCTGCAGGCCCACTGGCCCGTACAAGGCATGTCTTTCTCAAAGCCAACTATTCCCACCTACATATTTGTCTAACCTTTTCTGTTATCAACAAATTAAGACAGTGCTTATGAACTCCCTTCCCAATTAGCTTAGTGCCTGTGTAACGCCTGCTTAGTGGCAGTTTAAGGGCGTGTAAGTGTGCATGGCACTACAACTCACGAGCCTTACTAGTGTCTTGGGGTTGTTTCCAGGATGTTAAGTGGTTAGTTAGTTCCGGCAGACTGAGTTTGTGGTCGTTGAGGAAGCAATGCTGCTAACGTCTCAGTGTTAATTTCATTAAGAAAACCAACTGAGTTTCGTAGGTTCGTAAACTTTTAATTACATCTGTACCATTTGTTACCAGTGAGATGTGTTGAAGCCTGTGTTCTCATTGGTCAAACTCTTTTGTGACACGAATGTAAGAGTATGTGCATCCTCAATTAATATATTTATGTGCAGCGTGAGAGTCATCCAGCACCAGAGATAAACATCACTTTGGCAGCCAGACTTCCTCCTAGCAGCCGGACTTCCTCCTAGCAGCCGGACTTCCTCCTAGCAGCCGGACTTCCTCCTAGCAGCCAGACTGCTGTGCTAACTGACTTCTTGAGTCGAGTTTTGTGAATCTTTCATAGATAGTATTACGCTCGTACTGCGAAGTAAAATTTCGAATTAATTTCGGCTTACCCCGCTCACACATACATACTGGTGATATATCTCAAGACTTCTCACCTTCCAGTTCTTCCTTCGAGGTCTCTTACACCTCCTTCTATCCGTCCAAGATTTATTCACTATCTAACATATTCGCATTTTCGTATCTGACTAATTTCTTTCTTTCCAGAGATCTTTCAGTTTTTCTGTTGCTTTTTCTCTCATTTATTGTGTTATTCATCTCATCTTCCATGACTCATCTGCCGACACTTCTACTCTCAAGTATCTAAATACATTCACTTATCTATACCTCTTCTTTTAACTTAAAGTCCCCATCTATAATCGTTGGCTTCTACATAGTCTCATCATTTTTTCTTTTATTTCTTCGTTTTGAACTTTATTTTACATTCTTTCAAACTCCTCTACTGATTTTTTTTCCCTCTCAATCTATAAGAAGTATTGTGATATAAGCGTGTCGTTATATTTTAAGACCTTACCATCCTCAAAGTTCTAGAAATAACTTTATATAAATACATGTATATAAATACATGAAATAACCATAGTGATATCTCCCTGTCTAAGACCTACTCTTACCTGACAGTGTTGATCTTCTCTCGTGCACACACTAACATCACCACCACCTTCCTTTAATAACTCTCAGCAGTTTATTACCTCATATTTACACTAACAGCCCCATCACTCCCCAGTTCACAAACGTAACAAACACCTCCTCCTATATTTTTATTGTTTTTTTTTTTTTTTTTTTTTTTTTTTTTTTTTTTTTTATCACACCGGCCGATTCCCACCAAGGCAGGGTGGCCCGAAAAAGAAAAACTTTCACCATCATTCACTCCATCACTGTCTTGCCAGAAGGGTGCTTTACACTACAGTTTTTAAACTGCAACATTAACACCCCTCCTTCAGAGTGCAGGCACTGTACTTCCCATCTCCAGGACTCAAGTCCGGCCTGCCGGTTTCCCTGAATCCCTTCATAAATGTTACTTTGCTCACACTCCAACAGCACGTCAAGTATTAAAAACCATTTGTCTCCATTCACTCCTATCAAACACGCTCACGCATGCCTGCTGGAAGTCCAAGCCCCTCGCACACAAAACCTCCTTTACCCCCTCCCTCCAACCCTTCCTAGGCCGACCCCTACCCCGCCTTCCTTCCACTACAGACTGATACACTCTTGAAGTCATTCTGTTTCGCTCCATTCTCTCTACATGTCCGAACCACCTCAACAACCCTTCCTCAGCCCTCTGGACAACAGTTTTGGTAATCCCGCACCTCCTCCTAACTTCCAAACTACGAATTCTCTGCATTATATTCACACCACACATTGCCCTCAGACATGACATCTCCACTGCCTCCAGCCTTCTCCTCGCTGCAACATTCATCACCCACGCTTCACACCCATATAAGAGCGTTGGTAAAACTATACTCTCATACATTCCCCTCTTTGCCTCCAAGGACAAAGTTCTTTGTCTCCACAGACTCCTAAGTGCACCACTCACTCTTTTTCCCTCATCAATTCTATGATTCACCTCATCTTTCATAGACCCATCCGCTGACACGTCCACTCCCAAATATCTGAATACGTTCACCTCCTCCATACTCTCTCCCTCCAATCTGATATTCAATCTTTCATCACCTAATCTTTTTGTTATCCTCATAACCTTACTCTTTCCTGTATTCACCTTTAATTTTCTTCTTTTGCACACCCTACCAAATTCATCCACCAATCTCTGCAACTTCTCTTCAGAATCTCCCAAGAGCACAGTGTCATCAGCAAAGAGCAGCTGTGACAACTCCCACTTTGTGTGTGATTCTTTATCTTTTAACTCCACGCCTCTTGCCAAGACCCTCGCATTTACTTCTCTTACAACCCCATCTATAAATATATTAAACAACCACGGTGACATCACACATCCTTGTCTAAGGCCTACTTTTACTGGGAAAAAATTCCCCTCTTTCCTACATACTCTAACTTGAGCCTCACTATCCTCGTAAAAACTCTTCACTGCTTTCAGTAACCTACCTCCTACACCATACACTTGCAACATCTGCCACATTGCCCCCCTATCCACCCTGTCATACGCCTTTTCCAAATCCATAAATGCCACAAAGACCTCTTTAGCCTTATCTAAATACTGTTCACTTATATGTTTCACTGTAAACACCTGGTCCACACACCCCCTACCTTTCCTAAAGCCTCCTTGTTCATCTGCTATCCTATTCTCCGTCTTACTCTTAATTCTTTCAATTATAACTCTACCATACACTTTACCAGGTACACTCAACAGACTTATCCCCCTATAATTTTTGCACTCTCTTTTATCCCCTTTGCCTTTATACAAAGGAACTATGCATGCTCTCTGCCAATCCCTAGGTACCTTACCCTCTTCCATACATTTATTAAATAATTGCACCAACCACTCCAAAACTATATCCCCACCTGCTTTTAACATTTCTATCTTTATCCCATCAATCCCGGCTGCCTTACCCCCTTTCATTTTACCTACTGCCTCACGAACTTCCCCCACACTCACAACTGACTCTTCCTCACTCCTACAAGATGTTATTCCTCCTTGCCCTATACACGAAATCACAGCTTCCCTATCTTCATCAACATTTAACAATTCCTCAAAATATTCCTTCCATCTTCCCAATACCTCTAACTCTCCATTTAATAACTCTCCTCTCCTATTTTTAACTGACAAATCCATTTGTTCTCTAGGCTTTCTTAACTTGTTAATCTCACTCCAAAACTTTTTCTTATTTTCAACAAAATTTGTTGATAACATCTCACCCACTCTCTCATTTGCTCTCTTTTTACATTGCTTCACCACTCTCTTAACTTCTCTCTTTTTCTCCATATACTCTTCCCTCCTTGCATCACTTCTACTTTGTAAAAACTTCTCATATGCTAACTTTTTCTCCCTTACTACTCTCTTTACATCATCATTCCACCAATCGCTCCTCTTCCCTCCTGCACCCACTTTCCTGTAACCACAAACTTCTGCTGAACACTCTAACACTACATTTTTAAACCTACCCCATACCTCTTCGACCCCATTGCCTATGCTCTCATTAGCCCATCTATCCTCCAATAGCTGTTTATATCTTACCCTAACTGCCTCCTCTTTTAGTTTATAAACCTTTACCTCTCTCTTCCCTGATGCTTCTATTCTCCTTGTATCCCATCTACCTTTTACTCTCAGTGTAGCTACAACTAGAAAGTGATCTGATATATCTGTGGCCCCTCTATAAACATGTACATCCTGAAGTCTACTCAACAGTCTTTTATCTACCAATACATAATCCAACAAACTACTGTCATTTCGCCCTACATCATATCGTGTATACTTATTTATCCTCTTTTTCTTAAAATATGTATTACCTATAACTAAACCCCTTTCTATACAAAGTTCAATCAAAGGGCTCCCATTATCATTTACACCTGGCACCCCAAACTTACCTACCACACCCTCTCTAAAAGTTTCTCCTACTTTAGCATTCAAGTCCCCTACCACAATTACTCTCTCACTTGGTTCAAAGGCTCCTATACATTCACTTAACATCTCCCAAAATCTCTCTCTCTCCTCTGCATTCCTCTCTTCTCCAGGTGCATACACGCTTATTATGACCCACTTCTCGCATCCAACCTTTACTTTAATCCACATAATTCTTGAATTTACACATTCATATTCTCTTTTCTCCTTCCATAACTGATCATTTAACATTACTGCTACCCCTTCCTTTGCTCTAACTCTCTCAGATACTCCAGATTTAATCCCATTTATTTCCCCCCACTGAAACTCTCCTACCCCCTTCAGCTTTGTTTCGCTTAGGGCCAGGACATCCAACTTCTTTTCATTCATAACATCAGCAATCATCTGTTTCTTGTCATCCGCACTACATCCACGCACATTTAAGCAACCCAGTTTTATAAAGTTTTTCTTCTTCTCTTTTTTAGTAATTGTATACAGGAGAAGGGGTTACTAGCCCATTGCTCCCGGCATTTTAGTCGCCTCATACGACACGCATGGCTTACGGAGGAAAAATTCTTTTCCACTTCCCCATGGACAATAGAAGAAATAAAAAGAACAAGAGCTATTTAGAAAAAGGAGAAAAACCTAGATGTATGTATATATATATATATGCATGTGCGTGTCTATGAAGTGTGACCAAAGTGTAAGTAGGAGTAGCAAGATATCCCTGTTATCTTAGCGTGTTTATATAAATATTGCTCAGTTATTTGCTTCAATATCCTCATCCTTTTCTAAATCCATTTTGATAATTTGCAATAATTTGTTCTGTCCAATAATTCTTTTGATGATAATTCTCTCATACACTTTACCTGGCATTCTAAATAAAATAATTTTCTGTAATTTCTAAACTATTATTTTGCCCCCTTATATATATATATATATATATATATATATATATATATATATATATATATATATATATATATATACTGAGAGGTATATGTCTTTGTATATACGCTGAGAATTTACCTTAATGTCAGTGTTATGAATCAAAGCATCCTTGCCTGATGGTACCCAATACACTGAAAGATCTATGTTAATAACTTGCAGTAGTGAGACACAAATCAGGAACGAGGCGAAGATTAATTTTGTGGCTGTGATGAACATAATGATTCCTAACTTTCGAGGCGCTGTGGGCTGAGCCTGTCAATGTGGAAGGTGGAGGAGGGACCAGGCCTAAGGTGGAGTGCTTGGGTCCACCAGGTGGAGTTATTGAGCACCCACAGGGGAATAGGTCGATTTAATTATTGAATAAGCCGTGAAAGAGGTGAAGGGGGTGTGTGGGGGTGTATTGGAGTGAGGGGGTGTATTGGAGGTGTGGTGTGTGTGTTGAAGGTGAGAGAGGGATAGAGGTGAGGGAGGGCTGGAAGTGAGGCAGGGATGGAGGTAAGGGAGGGATGGAGGTGAGGGAGGGAGCGTAGGAGGCAAGATGGAGGTAACTACAAGTGTTACTCTCAAGTAAAAGGTCAGGTGGGTGGTGTGGCCAATATTTAATGTGGTCCACAGACCAGCACTACTATTGATCTGTGAAGCAACACCACCCCCACCACCACCACAACCACCACCACCACCACCACCCCTCTTGATGGGAGGATCCCCATCAAGATATATATATATATATATATATATATATATATATATATATATATATATATATATATATATATATATATATTGTGTATGTGTGTGTATGTATAACATTCTACCCCCCGTTTAGTGTGTTATGTGTAACACTGATGTCAATACTGCCGCCCCCACACCTCCCCATTACATAACAAAAACTTCTCCCCCTCCCCTCGCCCCACCCCTCAACAACAACATATTATCCTGGGATATGTTAAGGACCTTCCCGGATATATAGATTTTGGATATTGATGTATTGAGCAGTGTGGGTGCAGGCATGTTCCCTAGACGTGTTTGTCCTCACTGCCACCACCATAACAGCCAAAACTAGACGTTAGCAGCAAGATAACCTGATTATCAGGCAAATGTCTGAATTTTAAGGTGGAGTTCTGAATTATCAGTTATTTGATTTACCAGGTAGGTGTCTGAATCAAGAGGCAGATGTCTGAATCAACAGGCAGGTGTCTGAATCAACAGGCAGATGTCTGAATCAAGAGGCAGATGTCTGAATCAACAGGCAGGTGTCTGAATCAACAGGCAGATGTCTGAATCAACAGGCAGATGTCTGAATCAACAGGCAGATGTCTGAATCAACAGGCAGATGTCTGAATTAACAGGCAGATGTCTGAATCAAGAGGCAGATGTCTGAATCAACAGGCAGGTGTCTGAATCAACAGGCAGATGTCTGAATCAACAGGCAGGTGTCTGAATCAAGAGGCAGATGTCTGAATCAACAGGCAGGTGTCTGAATCAACAGGCAGATGTCTGAATCAACAGGCAGATGTCTGAATTAACAGGCAGATGTCTGAATCAAGAGGCAGATGTCTGAATCAACAGGCAGGTGTCTGAATCAACAGGCAGATGTCTGAATCAACAGGCAGGTGTCTGAATCAACAGGCAGATGTCTGAATCAACAGGCAGATGTCTGAATTAACAGGCAGATGTCTGAATCAAGAGGCAGATGTCTGAATCAACAGGCAGGTGTCTGAATCAAGAGGCAGATGTCTGAATCAACAGGCAGGTGTCTGAATCAACAGGCAGATGTCTGAATCAACAGGCAGGTGTCTGAATCAAGAGGCAGATGTCTGAATCAACAGGCAGGTGTCTGAATCAACAGGCAGGTGTCTGAATCAACAGGCAGATGTCTGAATCAACAGGCAGATGTCTGAATCAACAGGCAGATGTCTGAATCAACAGGCAGATGTCTGAATCAACAGGCAGATGTCTGAATCAACAGGCAGATGTCTGAATCAACAGGCAGATGTCTGAATCAACAGGCAGGTGTCTGAATCAACAGGCAGGTGTCTGAATCAACAGGCAGATGTCTGAATCAACAGGCAGATGTCTGAATCAACAGGCAGGTGTCTGAATCAACAGGCAGATGTCTGAATCAACAGGCAGGTGTCTGAATCAACAGGCAGGTGTCTGAATCAACAGGCAGATGTCTGAATCAACAGGCAGATGTCTGAATCAACAGGCAGGTGTCTGAATCAACAGGCAGATGTCTGAATCAACAGGCAGGTGTCTGAATCAACAGGCAGATGTCTGAATCAACAGGCAGATGTCTGAATCAACAGGCAGGTGTCTGAGTAACCAGACAAAGGTTTGATTCACTTTCATGTATCCTGATAATCAGGAAAATGTCTGAGTTTACAGGTATAATTCTGAGTCATTTTTCAAGTGTCCAGATGTCTTAGTGAAGATATAAGAACAATGTTTCTTGATTCTTATTATATGTCAAGATATATACATTAACAGTGGCCTGTTTCTTTATTCTCTGTGATAGTTACTCTGTGAGAACCAGAACTGAACGTTGTGTAGCTGTGTGTACTCACCTATATGTGGTTACAGGGGTCGATTCATAGCTTCTGGTCCCGCCTTTTCGCTAGTCGCTACTTGGTTCACTCTCTCCCTGCTCCAAGAGCTTTATCGTACCTCTTCTTAATGCTATGTATGGAGCCTGCCTCCACTATGTCACTCTCCAGATTATTCCACTTACTGACAACTCTAAGGCTGTGTGTATGTGTGTGTGTGTGTGTGTGTGTGTGTGTGTACTCACCTATTTGTACTCACCTATTTGTGGTTGCAGGGGTCGATTCACAGCTCCTGGCCCCGCCTCTTCGCTGATTGCTACTAGGTCCTCTCTCTCCCTGCCCCATGAGCTCTATCATACCTCGCCTTAAAACTATGTATGGTTCCTGCCTCCACTACATCACTTTCTAGGCTATTCCATGGCCTGACTACTCTATGACTGAAGAAATACTTCCTAACATCCCTTTGATTCATCTGAGTCTTCAACTTCCAATTGTGACCTCTTGTGTCTGTGTCCCATCTGTGTGTGTGTGTGTGTGTGTGTGTGTGTGTGTGTGCGCGCGTGCGTGCGTGCGTGTGTGTGTGTGTGTGTGTGTGTGTGTGTGTGTGTGTGTGTGTGTGTGTGTGTGTGTGTGTGTGTGTGTGTGTGTGTGTGTGCGTGTGTGTGTGTACTCATCTGTTTGTACTCACTATTTGTGGTTGCAGGGGTCGAGACATAGCTCCTGGCCCCGCCTCTTCACTGTGTGTGTGTGTGTCGCAGTTCTCTTTTCTCGTTCACGAATTTACACTTTTTATAAACTTAAAAGTTCCAGGGAGTTTTAACGTAGAACTTTGGGACAGAGTGTAATGACCCGAAACTTTAGTTAGGAACACTGAAGGTTAGAATCTCTAGCCAGGATACTTCTGCTTAGACAGGATTATTAACTTTGGATTACAGCCTCGACGACTCAACTTAGAAAGTTTCCGCTGAAAAACTTTCTCCGTCCAACTTAAACAAAGTTCACGTTTCCACTTCGAGAACTTAGTGAAGAACGAGGTGTGAAGGTGTGAACAAGGCGTTAAGAACGAGGTGTGAACACGACGTGAAGAACAAGGTGTGAAGAACAAGGTGTGAAGGCGTGAAATAAACGAAAATAAAGGAACGAACTGGAAGGAAGTAACTAACAGGAACGATGAAAGACGAACGAACATAAAGGAACGAACAAAGATGAAAAAACGGACGGGAGAGAACGAAAAAGAAGGAACAAAGAGGAAGAAGCAAAACTTACGAACACGGAGAAACAAAAAAAAAGACTTAAGAGGGAGGAACAATCATAACGAAACTAACAAACTGAAACAAGGACTGAGAAACGAGGAACGGACAACGAGGAACAAGGAACCAACAAACACGTACGTTGAACGAGGAACGGACAACAAGGAACATGATAGCACTGCATTGCAGACCAGAGCATCAAACTTATAAGTGTGATGTTCAGGTCTCTCACCCTGATTCACCCTTCTCCATCCTACTCCCTTTCCTTAATCCCTCCCTCTTTAACTAGTTGATTTATTAGGTAAATTAGATTAGATGAAGGCTTTGACAAGGTGACGTGTGTGTGTGTGTGTGTGTGTGTGTGTGTGTGTGTGTGTGTGTGTGTGTGTGTGTGTGTTCCAGAACACATGGGTACCGTCTAGTAATACCGCTGTAGATGCTCAAGTATTATGACAGGGTATTTTGGCAGAGTATTATGGCTGCGTATTATGGCTGGGTATTACTGTTTTGGGTTTTAAATACGGGTATGTTTGGTTATAAGTTATTATTTGTTATTACTGGTGGGTGTCACAGGCAGCCAGGGTTGGGTATCACAGCTGGCAAGGGTTGGTATTACAGGTGGCTAGGGTTGGGTATCACAGGTGGCCAGGGTTGGGTATCACAGGTGGCCAGGGATGGGTATCACAGGTGGCCAGTGTTGCAACCCCTGAATGGGTTACAATGTATATGTATATAATGTATATTACCTTTTCATATAATTTTATATTGCTTATATTTGCGATAATAGCTAAATCGTAAATATATTGCTTTATATTATTATTTGACTTAGTTACTTTTGTTAGGTAGGATGTAACTTTCATATATTAATATTATGTGCTCATAGTTCAAGTCTTGATTGTCTACTGTAATTATCGCTTGTGGCTCGTTACTCTGCCGGCTTCTCGTTGTTGCTGGGCAGCAACTGTCCACCGAGCTATCACGTGATCGAGGGGGGGGGGTGTACACACCTCGCCTGAAATATTCAGTCTGGTCTAGACTCGCTTGGTGGTTGGACGTATTCCTGACAAGTGCCTAAATCTCCCTTATTGGCCCTTGTTGGAAGATTGTCTCTGTCTCATTATTATTGTAGGTTCTGTGGGACTCTGTTCACAGAACATTGTATAGACTTAGAGATTTTCGACGTTGTACTGAGGTTGCGTGTCGCATAGACACTCTGAGTAACTCAGGTCCTGAGCTGTAGCTTCTGACCTAACTTGTACTGGTATCTGTGTATTATCACAGTCGGGGATTTTCTTATACTGAACTTAGATTCAGTAGTATGGGAGTTTTGTGACTTTTGTGGAGGATCTGCAGATGGTCCCTACTTAGTGTCGTTATATTATCTCCTTGTTCCTGATTGTGTAGCTGTTGCTTGTTATATTGCTGTTCGGCTTATCAGTCGTTTTATTGTTCAAGCAGACTGTTCTGACTGCCAGTTGGTCAAGAAGTTAGTTTATGTGAGGACTTTGTCAGTCACTTGTTTAAGTCTAGTCGAGTCGTGAGACATAGCGAACTACTTAGAGCACTTACACACATACACACACTTATTTGTATATTGTATTATTAAATGTTAATGTACCAGACGATACTTAAGAATTATAAATGTGATATGTGCTTTCAGCACAACAATACTGTACACGAGAGAAGTGATTAATATTATTTTGTTTATTGTGATTAATTTAATTTAATTTAATTTGCTATACGCCTAGACAACTTAATTAATAAATTTATTAAATTTTAATTTCTCTAGTTAGTAGCCTACCAGTTGTAATCCTGAAGCACTATTAATTCTTATTGAATTTTAATGGATAATTGGACAAGGATACTGACTAATTGTTACGAAAACCCAGTAACAGGCTGGATGGTAGAAGGGCAGTCCTTTCTAGTATTCACTGGAGATCTCTAAGCTTTTTAGAAATCGCGTTTTTTGTAACAGCCAGGGATGGGTATCACAGGTGGCCAGGGTTGGGTATCACAGGTGGCCAGGGTTGGGTATCACAGCTGGCCAGGGTTGGGTATCACAGCTGGCAAGGGTTGGGCATGTCATACATGTACAGGCAGGTGGAACATGGCCAGTTTATCGGATGACAGCTGTGCGGGGTGACCAAAATAGATATCTGTTATTGGCTCTCAAGCTGAACTCTATAGTTACAATAGTTGTGTGTGTGTGTGTGTGTGTGTGTGTGTGTGTGTGTGTGTGTGTGTGTGTGTGTGTGTGTGTGTGTATGTGTGTGCGCGTGTTTTGTCAGAGACACTTGCCAATAGACATTTGACCAGTTGTATATATTGTATAAGGTATGTGAATGTGGGGGGGGGGGAGGGGGTGTATGAGTCTAAATGTGCTTCCTTCTACTTTAAATATATTATTCATTAAAGTACTTTGGGTAATCCATATATAATGAAAGTTTGGAGGAATTTCACTTATTAATACTGCTAGTTGACAGCAGAGCCGACGGCACATACTTTATGTCAGGTCTTTCAAAGCCGATTAAATGATCTCTGGGAATAATTACATAATCTTGTAATAGAGAAAGATTAAAGGAGAGTTGAGCAAAGTATTATCGAAATGGCCTTTTAGAGAAGCATGTATTTCAGTTATCCACATACAAGCACACACAGAAATACACTCACACACACACACACACACACACACACACACACACACACATACACACACACACACACACACACACACACACACACACACACACTCGCATGTAATGTAGAGACGCAAGCAGGAGTGATACAGAAAGAATTTCAGTGAGTTACTTAGTAGTTGGAAGACAAAAAACAAAGTGACAGTTGGCGAGGAGATGAGTTGGGCAAGAGTAACAAGTGGGATTCCTCAAGGATCAGAACAAGGACCTTTACTCTTCTTGTCCAATTTTTGCAGATACTGTATTGTAAAACTGTTGGGAGATGATTAAGACAGCATCCAGTGGTTCAACAGTTGACTTCTGGAGTTCAATCCAGACAATTGCGAGTTCATACAGATCGTTACAGAAGCCTTCAGAAAACTAATGAGAAAACTTCAGTCGTCTGTGCACAACGTACAGAGTCCTCAGTCCAACTCTGAACATGTATCACCATCATCTACCATGTTTGCGTAAACAAGTTCAGAAGCTTGAGAGGTCCGGAGGTTTGCATCCAGCACAGTGTATGAGGTGACAGTTTGCTCTGTGAATGGAGATGACACAATTCTGCTGACTGTTAATACTGGGATACGAACTTTAAAACTCCTAGTAACCACATCCGTAACTGTATATTGATCTGTGAAGAACACAAATGGTGTCAAACTGATGTTTTGCAATATGAACCAAAGTCATATGTGCATATGACATCAGTGATGGTCATTCCTACACCAACTGGTGCAAGAATGACCATCATTGGCTACCAAGGAGAGTTATTAAACAAATGTTGTCTTATAGAGTGAATGTTGTTTTGAGAATGTTAATATTGTGTTGGACAGTTAACTTTTTTGTTAACAGGAAGAGAAATACTAATTCACTACAGTAGGCCTACTGGCCTATGGGAAGCAAGCTCTGCCTACACCAACCATTTTCCAACATATTTTCGTCTTTTTAAAACTTACAAAGAATTCCATTTATGTAGCTGCATTCCAGTCTGTGTCACTCAACAATAACTGTTTCTTTTACGTATTACAAATCATATTACAAATATGATTTTTCAGTTAAATTCCACACTTGCATGCCCTGTCCTAATTTATTTTCTGCGCCTCATTTGTATTCTCTCATTCAGCGCCTTACAAAGGAATATAAATTAAGTTCTCTTAATCTATCCTCGTTAAAAAGATTCCCGATACAGGGAACTAACTTTGTCATCCTCTATGTGTCTCACAGCTCATTTATATTCATTGTAAAATAAAGTGAGCAGATATGCGCCCCATAATAGAACTGAGGCATCAACATCTATAGGCAAATTCGCAATAGAATCTTGTGATTTCTATTACTTACATTACATTATGTAACACCAAAAACTAACATCTTATTATAAATGGTCAAAATATGTTATCAAGGGCTAGGTAATTCTTGTAGCCAGAAGTGTTATATAATTTTGGTATCTGGGTTGCCGAAATTATATAGGACTATTTAGTTGTATATTTCTTACCACAAAACACTACTCACTTGTAGACAAATTACTAGAATCAATTATAGCTGATATTATAAGAAGCCATCTTGATAAGCATAATTTGATTTACTATACTTCGCCATTACTAGTTTCTTCAGTCCTGAAGAAGCCATTAAAGGCGAAACGTTCTCCATAATAAATGTCCTGAACTGTACATAAGTGCCTTTTTCCACATCGTGTCGGTATCATTATGCCATTTCTCACTTCAAGTGATATTAGTACCTTGAGAGTGATAATTAATAATTGTAATAACAAGTCGTATGTTTAAATTTCTGGTAATCCGAGTTAATTAATTGATAATAAGGGAAGTGGTTCAGTGCTAAGTACGGCCCGGCTTGTTAAGGATTGCTTTCAAGCAGTTAGTATTGCATAATGGGATCTGTGCAAGCCCATTATTCCTCTCGGGGCTGCCCATGCTCAGCCCATTCAAAGGCACTCTGACTGGGCAATTTCTGGAGACTTTATCAATGCAGTGCAATGCTCGCTAAGAGAGGATCGATAGACGAAACATATTCTCTGTAAAATAACATGAAGTGCACATTGTGTCTTCTTATTGCATGTTTCAAACTATTTACATCTTAATCGTATGACTTAATACAGATTCACTTAGAGTGAAACTCACCCAACGAAAACTTGTGTTGAAAACTGTCTTCTCTTACCTATTTTCAACTCGTTACTTACATCTAATTTAACTCTCATTATTATTATTATCTTCCATTATCCCTTTTAACTGATTTAATGACTTTTTATTCGTATAAATAATATATAGATCAAAATCCAGCAACCATGACGCTTTGAGTTTATTACAAAATTATTTTTTTTCTGGGGAGAGGAGGGGTTGAAATCCATCTCCCAGTCTCAGTCAAGATGGAGGGAGGATAACTGGAGATGAGGAGGCTGGAAAAATGAGGAGACAACATGGCAGTAGGGAGAACAGACAAAAGGAGGAGACGAAGGAAGGTGAGTTGAAGGAAGAGAGGGAGACTGGATTAGAAGGAGACGAAAGATGAAGTGAGTATTAGTAGAGAAAGAGGAGGAGGCTTAGGAGTGGAGCAGTACGAAAGAAATTAAGAGGCTTACGAGGAAGATGAGGAAGAGAAAGAGGAGGAGGAAGAGGAAGAGGAGAGCAGTGTTTTCATTTGGACATGCAGGAGATTCCTACGGTGTGGACTGGTGTGGTCCTGACGTGTGGCCCTATAGTGTGGTCCTGAAGTGTGGCCCTGAAGTATGGCCCTGTGGTGTGGCACTGTAGTGTGGTCCTGAAGTGTGGCCCTGTGGTGTGGCCCTGTAGTGTGGACCTGAAGTGTGGCCCTGAAGTATGGCCCTGTATTGTGGCCCTGTTGTGTGGCCCTAAAGTGTGGTCCAAGTTCATCGTAGTACCTGCATCGCACCATGTACCAGTACCTACATCGCACCGTGTACCATTACAGCTTGCGTTTAGGTGAATATACTTCGGGTTGCATCCTTGTTTCACATCAGCAGGACGGAGGATCGAGCCTCCACCACTCCTTCAGTAACCCACCACTCCTTCAATAACCCACCACTCCTTCAATAACCCACATGGGTTTACCGCTTCGCAAAGTATAATGCATCCATTTTATTTTGCTCAATTCACTTTGAATTTAAGCAGAACCAAAAACATGGCCTTGCCTGACGCCGGTCATATAACCTGGAGAGTCACACGTGATTAACGGTATGTATTGTTGTGATTGATATTATCTGCATCAATGTCTGGTAATTCTTTCACTGTAATAGTTCATTTTTGTTTTACTGGTTGTAAAAGAAGAGGAAGAAGAAGAGGAAAAAGGAGAAGGGGGAGGAGGAGCAGGAAAAGGAAGAGGGGGAGGACGAGAAGAATATTTTTCCATAGGGTTAATAACCCGGAAAGAGATTAACCCTGGATAATCCAAGAAAGCCAAGCGGTGTGGTTTATATCCATTGGGGTCAACAGGTAATCTTCCCTTGCATGCGACCCACAACAACCTACTAACACCTGGGTAATATTCACTAGTACAGGTAACAGGTGAAAGAGGTCTTAATCACTGGTCCTGGTCCTCTCATTCACTAAATCTTTCTGGTTTCCTAACACACCGTCTGCTTCCCACCAAGGTACGGTGACCGCCTCGCAAAAAAAAAAAAACATAGACCATCATTCATTTAATTGCTGTCTTGCTAGAAATACTCAAACATCAAAATTGAAATGATCCTCTGGACAGCAACGTCCCCACCCATCCTTCAGAGTGCAGGCACTCAACTTCCCACTCTCAGGAGAGCAACATCTAAACCCTTTCCTAGAGTACAGGCACTCTACTTCCCACCTCCAGGGCTCAAGTCCAGTTAGCTAGTTAATAATAACAAACAACTAACATAAAAACAAAACACCACTACTACTAATAATAACAATTCATAATACTACTACTACTACTACAAATAATACTGTGACAAAGTCACAGTGTGACTTTGTCAATGGTCCAAGTCGGACCGAAACGTCGTCGTAAGCTTCTCTCTTTTATGTGCGGGTTATTTGTGTATTGTTCCAGTCACGGTATTGTGCCTTTTTGTTATTTAATATAAAGTATTAATAGCAGTGATGCATCATCACACAACAGATGACAAAGACAAGGCTATAATGAATATAAAATGGCAGCAACAGTGAAAATACACAGGACAGTCATTGTTGATAATAGAAAGTGAACGAAATTCATATTCCCGGGGAAGGAATTTGAGGTAATGGGGAACAGAATAGAAGTTGAGTGAGGAGGAATAGGGGACTAAGTATGTCACTGCTGATAGAAGAGCTGAACGTCTTATATACAAGTAAACGATAGTTACATATTTCTGATATATATATATATATATATATATATATATATATATATATATATATATATATATATATATATATATATATATATATATATATATATATATATATATATATATATATATATATATATATATATATATATATATATATATATATATATATATATATACATACACACACACATACTCCCACACCGTGTATCAGTGGTGGTGGTGGTAGTTGTGGTGGTTATGGCAGCGCTGGTAGGAATGTTCCCACATGTGTCATTCATTCCATCACTGACGCAGGGAGAGTGCCACCACCAACACAGGGAGGGTGCCACCACTAACCCAGGGAGGGTGCCATCACCAACACAGGAAGAACGCCACCACCCACACAGGGAGGGTTCCACCACCATACAGGGAGGGTGCCACCACCAACACAGGGAAGGTTCCACCACCAATACAGGAAGAGTGCCACCACCAGCCCAGGGAGAGTGCCACCAACATAGGAAGATTGCCACCACAACACAGGATGAGTGCTACCACCAACCCAGAGAGGGTGCCACCACCATCAAAGGGAAGGTTCCACCACCAACAAAGGGAGGGTGCCATCACCAACACAGGGTGTCACCACCAACACAAGGTACCACCACCAACACAGGGTGCCAGCAACAACACAGGGTGCCACTACCAACACAGGGTGCCCCTACCAACACAGGATGCCACCACCAACACAGGGTGCCACCACCAACACAGGGTGCCAGCAACAACACAGGGTGCCACCGCCAACACAGGGTGCCACCGCCAACACAGGGTGCCACCACCAACACAGGGTGCCACCACCAACACAGGGTGCCACCACCAACACAGGGTGCCAACAACAACACAGAGTACCACCACCAACACAGGGTGCCAGCAACAACACAGGGTGCCACCACCAACACAGGGTGCCCTTACCAACACAGGGTGCCACCACCAACACAGGGTGCCACCACCAACACAGGGTGCCACCACCAACACAGGGTGCCAGCAACAACACAGGGTGCCACCACCAACACAGGGTGCCACCACACCTCAATATCGACTCCCTCACCTCACGACCATGTGACAAGTGCGTGACCTTCCCCTTTGTTACTTTGTGGCCCAGCGTGTTATGTGGCACACCGTCACACACACATATGCACCTGTACAAGACCCCTACATATCTGTACAAACCCCCCCACACCTGTACAGTACCTGCACACACCTGTACAAGACCCCCACACATCTGGACAAAACACCCACACACCTGTACAAGACTCCCGCACACCTGTACAAGACCCCTACACACTTGTGCAAGACCCACACACACCTGTACAAGACCTCCACACACTTGTGCAAGTTCCCCACACATCTGTACCAAACTACACCACACCTGTTATAAAGCGAAGTCAGGTACATGTACCTGAGAACACCTGGCTTTGTTCTCAACAGTGTTGTATAACGTACCTGCCCTCTCTCCCACCCTCCCTATCCACCCTTCCCTCCCTTGCTCCCTCCTTCCCTCCCACCCTCCCTCCCGCCCTCCCACCCTCCATCCATGACTCCCTCCCTCCCTCCCTCTCTCTCTCCCTGCCACCATCACTGCCTCCCTCCCTCCCTCCCTCTCTCTCTCCCTCCCTCTCTCCCTCCCTCCCTCCCTCCCTCCCTCCCTCTCTCCCTCCCTCCCTCCATCTCATTATCTATTGTTAATTTTATATATTAGTCATTTTTTTACTGTGTTCTGTTATTCCATCTTTACTGTGTTCTGTTACACCATCTTTACTGTGTTCTGTTATTCCATCTTCACTGTGTTCTGTCACACCATCTTTACTGTGTTCTGTTCCATCTTTACTGTGTTCTGTCACACCATCTTTACTGTGTTCTGTCACACCATCTTTACTGTGTTCTGTTATTCCATCTTTACTGTGTTCTGTCACACCATCTTTACTGTGTTCTGTCACACCATCTTTACTGTGTTCTGTTATTCCATCTTTACTGTGTTCTGTCACACCATCTTTACTGTGTTCTGTCACACCATCTTTACTGTGTTCTGTTATTCCATCTTTATTGTGTTCTGTCACACCATCTTTACTGTGTTCTGTCACACCATCTTTACTGTGTTCTGTCACACCATCTTTACTGTGTTCTGTCACACCATCTTTACTGTGTTCTGTTATTCCATCTTTACTGTGTTCTGTTATTCCATCTTTACTGTGTTCTGTTACACCATCTTTACTGTGTTCTGTCACACCATCTTTACTGTGTTCTGTTACACCATCTTTACTGTGTTCTGTTATTCCATCTTTACTGTGTTCTGTCACACCATCTTTACTGTGTTCTGTTATTCCATCTTTACTGTGTTCTGTTATTCCATCTTTACTGTGTTCTGTTACACCATCTTTACTGTGTTCTGTCACACCATCTTTACTGTGTTCTGTTACACCATCTTTACTGTGTTCTGTCACACCATCTTTACTGTGTTCTGTTACACCATCTTTACTGTGTTCTGTCACACCATCTTTACTGTGTTCTGTCACACCATCTTTACTGTGTTCTGTCACACCATCTTTACTGTGTTCTGTTATTCCATCTTTACTGTGTTCTGTTACTCCATCTTTACTGTGTTCTGTTACACCATCTTTACTGTGTTCTGTTATTCCATCTTTACTGTGTTCTGTCACACCATCTTTACTGTGTTCTGTCACACCATCTTCACTGTGTTCTGTCACACCATCTTTACTGTGTTCTGTTACACCATCTTTACTGTGTTCTGTTATTCCATCTTTACTGTGTTCTGTTACACCATCTTTACTGTGTTCTGTTATTCCATCTTTACTGTGTTCTGTTACACCATCTTTACTGTGTTCTGTCACACCATCTTTACTGTGTTCTGTTATTCCATCTTTACTGTGTTCTGTTACACCATCTTTACTGTGTTCTGTTATTCTATCTTTACTGTGTTCTGTTACACCATCTTTACTGTGTTCTGTCACACCATCTTTACTGTGTTCTGTTATTCCATCTTTACTGTGTTCTGTTACACCATCTTTACTGTGTTCTGTTATTCCATCTTTACTGTGTTCTGTTACACCATCTTTACTGTGTTCTGTCACACCATCTTTACTGTGTTTTGTTACACCATCTTTACTGTGTTCTGTTATTCCATCTTTACTGTGTTCTGTCACACCATCTTTACTGTGTTCTGTTATTCCATCTTTACTGTGTTCTGTCACACCATCTTTACTGTGTTCTGTCACACCATCTTTACTGTGTTCTGTTATTCCATCTTTACTGTGTTCTGTCACACCATCTTTACTGTGTTCTGTCACACCATCTTTACTGTGTTCTGTTACACCATCTTTACTGTGTTCTGTTATTCCATCTTTACTGTGTTCTGTCACACCATCTTTACTGTGTTCTGTCACACCATCTTTACTGTGTTCTGTTATTCCATCTTTACTGTGTTCTGTCACACCATCTTTACTGTGTTCTGTCACACCATCTTTACTGTGTTCTGTTACACCATCTTTACTGTGTTCTGTTATTCCATCTTTACTGTGTTCTGTCACACCATCTTTACTGTGTTCTGTCACACCATCTTTACTGTGTTCTGTTACACCATCTTTACTGTGTTCTGTCACACCATCTTTACTGTGTTCTGTTACACCATCTTTACTGTGTTCTGTCATACCATCTTTACTGTGTTCTGTCACACCATCTTTACTGTGTTCTGTTACACCATCTTTACTGTGTTCTGTCACACCATCTTTACTGTGTTCTGTTACACCATCTTTACTGTGTTCTGTCATACCATCTTTACTGTGTTCTGTCACACCATCTTTACTGTGTTCTGTTACACCATCTTTACTGTGTTCTGTCACACCATCTTTACTGTGTTCTGTTACACCATCTTTACTGTGTTCTGTTACACCATCTTTACTGTGTTCTGTCACACCATCTTTACTGTGTTCTGTTACACCATCTTTACTGTGTTCTGTCACACCATCTTTACTGTGTTCTGTTACACCATCTTTACTGTGTTCTGTCACACCATCTTTACTGTGTTCTGTTACACCATCTTTACTGTGTTCTGTTATTCCATCTTTACTGTGTTCTGTTACACCATCTTTACTGTGTTCTGTCACACCATCTTTACTGTGTTCCTGTTATTCCATCTTTACTGTGTTCTGTCACACCATCTTTACTGTGTTCTGTCACACCATCTTTACTGTGTTCTGTTACACCATCTTTACTGTGTTCTGTCACACCATCTTTACTGTGTTCTGTTACACCATCTTTACTGTGTTCTGTCACACCATCTTTACTGTGTTCTGTCACACCATCTTTACTGTGTTCTGTCACACCATCTTTACTGTGTTCTGTTACACCATCTTTACTGTGTTCTGTCATACCATCTTTACTGTGTTCTGTCACACCATCTTTACTGTGTTCTGTCACACCATCTTTACTGTGTTCTGTTACACCATCTTTACTGTGTTCTGTTACAAGAATTCAAGAACTCTCGCTTGGTAAATTTAGGGTCCTTGTGACCCCTTTAATAACCGTCAAGTGTGTGCGTGCGTGCGTGCGTGCGTGCGTGCGTGCGTGCGTGCGTGCGTGCGTGCGTGTGTGTGTGTGTGTGTGTGTGCATGCGTGCGCGCGCGCGCGCGCGCCTGCCTATCTCTCGCTCGAAGGTGTAATCTCTGAGAGAGAAAGTAACCGTCACACTGTAGGTGACCAGCTTCCCTTCAGTCCCTAAGTTGGCTCTTACTTTATATAAAACATTATATGTATATATCTATTATATATATATATATATATATATATATATATATATATATATATATATATATATATATATATATTTTTAATTTATATATGTAAGTAATTTATTTATTTATTTATTTATTTATTTATTTATTTAGAGAGAGTGAGACAGAGGAGAGAGAGAGGGAGAATTTGCATAAAATTTTAAGTCTATTACATTGAATATAGAGTTTTAAAACTGCTGCTGAATATTGCATGAGATGAGTGAGAGGCAGGTGGTGGTGTGGGCAGGTGGTGGTGTGGGCAGGTGGTGGTGTGAGCAGGTGGTGGTGTGGGCAGGTGGTGGTGAGGGCAGGTGGTGGTGTGGGCAGGTGGTGGTGTGGGCAGGTGGTGGTGTGGGCAGGTGGTGGTGTGGGCAGGTGGTGGTGTGAGCAGGTGGTGGTGTGGGCAGGTGGTGGTGTGGGCAGGTGGTGGTGTGGGCAGGTGGTGGTGTGGGCAGGTGGTGGTGTGGGCAGGTGGTGGTGAGGGCAGGTGGTGTGGGCAGGTGGTGTGGGAAGGTGGTGGTGTGGGCAGGTGGTGGTGTGGGCAGGTGGTGGTGAGGGCAGGTGGTGTGGGCAGGTGGTGTGGGCAAGTGGTGGTGTGGGCAGGTGGTGTGGGCAGGTGGTGGTGTGGGCAGGTGGTGGTGTGGGCAGGTGGTGGTGTGGGCAGGTGGTGGTGTGGGCAGGTGATGGTGTGGGCAGGTGGTGGTGAGGGCAGGTGGTGGTGAGGGCAGGTGGTGGTGTGGGCAGGTGGTGGTGTGGGCAGGTGGTGGTGTGGGCAGGTGGTGGTGTGGGCAGGTGGTGGTGTGGGCAGGTGGTGGTGTGGGCAAGTGGTGGTGTGGGCAGGTGGTGGTGTGGGCAGGTGGTGGTGTGGGCAGGTGGTGGTGAGGGCAGGTGGTGTGGGCAGGTGGTGTGGGAAGGTGGTGGTGTGGGCAGGTGGTGGTGTGGGCAGGTGGTGGTGAGGGCAGGTGGTGTGGGCAGATGGTGTGGGCAGGTGGTGGTGTGGGCAGGTGGTGGTGTGGTCAGGTGGTGGTGTGGGCAGGTGGTGGTGTGGGCAGGTGGTGGTGTGGGCAGGTGGTGTGGGCAGGTGGTGTGGGCAGGTGGTGGTGTGGGCAGGTGGTGGTGTGGGCAGGTGGTGTGGGCAGGTGGTGGTGTGGGCAGGTTGTGGTGTGGGCAGGTGGTGGTGAGGGCAGGTGGTGGTGTGGGCAGGTGGTGGTGTGAGCAGGTGGTTGTGTGGGCAGGTGGTGGTGTGGGCAGGTGGTGGTGTGGGCAGGTGGTGGTGTGGACAGGTGGTGGTGTGGGCAGGTGGTGTTGTGGGCAGGTGGTGGTGTGGGCAGGTTGTGGTGTGGGCAGGTGGTGGTGAGGGCAGATGGTGGTGTGGGCAGGTGGTGGTGTGGGCAGGTGGTGGTGAGGGCAGGTGGTGGTGAGGGCAGGTGGTGGTGAGGGCAGGTGGTGTGGGCAGGTGGTGGTGTGGGCAGGTGGTGGTGTGGGCAGGTGGTGGTGAGGGCAGGTGGTGGTGTGGGCAGGTGGTGGTGTGGGCAGGTGGTTGTGAGGGCAGGTGGTGGTGAGGGCAGGTGGTGGTGTGGGCAGGTGGTGGTGAGGGCAGGTGGTGGTGTGGGCAGGTGGTGGTTAGGGCAGGTGGTGGTGTGGGCAGGTGGTGTGGGCAGGTGGTGGTGTGGGCAGGTGGTGGTGTGGGCAGGTGGTGGTGTGGGCAGGTGGTGGTGTGGGCAGGTGGTGGTGAGGGCAGATGATGGTATGGGCAGGTGGTGGTGTGGGCAGGTGGTGGTGTGGGCAGGCGGTGGTGTGGGCAGGCGGTGGTGAGGGCAGGCGGTGGTGTGGGCAGGCAGTGGTGTGGGCAGGTGGTGGTGAGGGCAGGTGGTGGTGAGGGCAGGTGGTGGTGAGGGCAGGTGGTGGTGTGGGCAGGTGGTGGTGTGGGCAGGTGGTGGTGTGGGCAGGTGGTGGTGTGGGCAGGTGGTGGTGTGGGCAGGTGGTGGTGAGGGCAGGTGGTGGTGTGGGCAGGTGGTGGTGTGGGCAGGTGGTGGTGAGGGCAGGTGGTGGTGAGGGCAGGTGGTCGTGTGGGCAGGTGGTGGTGTGGGCAGGTGGTGGTGTGGGCAGGTGGTGGTGAGGGCCGGTGGTGGTGTGGGCAGGTTGCGGTATGGGCAGGTGGTGGTGTGGGCAGATGGTGGTGTGGGCAGGTGGTGGGTGAGTACAGGTAGTGTTGGTGGTATTAATGGTGGTGGTGATGGTAGTGGTGGTGATGGCAGTAATTGTGGTGGTAGTTGTGGTGGTAGTAGTGATAGTGGACCCATTATGTGCCTTGGTAATCTTCTGACTACCACCCACACCGTGGGTATGAGATAACTACCACCCACAACGTGGGTATGAGATAACTACCACCCACACCGTGAGTATGAGATAACTACCACCCACACCGTGGGTATGAGATAACTACCACCCACACCGTGAGTATGAGATAACTACCACCCACACCGTGGGTATGAGATAACTACCACCCACACCGTGGGTATGAAGTGCATAATAAACATATTAACTAAACTATAAGTGATGGAAAATAAAGACGATATATATAACAAGAAAATATGGGAAATGAAAATCAAAATTTCAACGAAAGAGATGAGACAATAATCCTCGTGTTACAGTTCCTAACAAAGTAAAAGATTAATACCTCTAGGCGTGGTATTGACACCTTTACTGTTTTCCTTCCTCGTTGTAGAACCAGTTAAAAACAACATTGTGTTAGGTAAGACACATATGCAACAGTTAGGTATCTTTATAATGAAACGTTTCGCCTACACAGTAGGCTTCTTCAGTCGAGTACAGAAAAGTTGATAGAAGCAGAAGATACTTGAAGACGATGTAATCCAGACTGAGGGACTGACCACCTCAAAACTTTAAGGGTGATGGACTGATTACATCGTCTTCAAGTATCTTCTGCTTCTATCAACTTTTCTGTACTCGACTGAAGAAGCCTACTGTGTAGGCGAAACGTTTCAAAATAAAGATACCTAACTGTTGCATATGTGTCTTACCTAACAATCTGTCGGTATTTTATACCATTTTAATGTTCACTCTAGGTGTGGTATTGACACCTTTACTGTTTTCCTTCCTCGTTGTAGAACCAGTTAAAACAACATTGCAGCTACGTATCATTTAGAGAAGAAATCAAGGCAAATATATGTAGATAATCTTTTGAGAACTTTGGAAACAAGTGAAGTAACGTCAATGCATAAACAAGGGAGACATTAATAAAGTACTGAGGGTGTCGAACCAGGTAAGAACCAGGAATAATGGATTTAAGTTGGATAAATTTAGATTTAGAAAGGACATAGGTAAGTACTGGTTTTCTAACAGAGTTGTAGATGCGTGGAACAGTCTTCCCAGTGGGTTGATAGAGGCTAGGACCTTGGGTAGCTTTAAGAAGAGACTGGACAAATATATGAGTGGGAGGGGCTGGGTTTGATTGGTGTTAAGGGGTACGGGAGTTATTTCTTGAGTAGCTTTAGGTAGATGTCGTTTTGATAAGGACCTGGCTCCGTTATGTTGACGACATTCTCCTCATAACTCCTAAACGCTTCAACGTTCAAGCTCTCCAAGACAAGCTCAACCAGGTCGAGCCTTCAATCCAGTTCACACTTGAAGAAGTCGACAACACTCTTCCTTTCCTTGATGTTCTACTCTGCAAAGCTGACCACGAACTTCGTTTTAAAGTCTATCGAAAACCCACCAACCAAAACGATCTTCTCCACTTCTACTCTCACCACGACACCAAAACCAAACGTGGTGTA
This sequence comes from Cherax quadricarinatus, assembly GCF_038502225.1. NCBI lineage: Eukaryota > Metazoa > Arthropoda > Malacostraca > Decapoda > Parastacidae > Cherax > Cherax quadricarinatus. The sequence continues at coordinate 13,864,931 of NC_091346.1, forward strand.
ATTATAGGCTTCTTCCTGCGTGCACTCAGAATCTGCAGCAACGAGTTCCTTGAGGAAGAATGCACTATAATTGAACAAGTATTTTCCAAACTCCACTATCCTCGTCACTTCATCAGAGACTGCAGACGGCGAGCTTTAAACATCTTCAACACACCCAGAGAAGACACTGCCGAGAAGAGATACATAGTCCTTCCCACCAACTCCATTGCCAAACATGTTTCCAACATCTTTGCCAAAACATCATTCCAAGTATCTACCTCCACAACCAAGACCATCAAGGACATCACCAGTAGTAGGCAGGACAAGCCTCCATCCTCTGCAGGGGTATACATAATCCCTTGTAATGACTGCAACAAGTTATACGTGGGCGAAACATCAAGGGACCTCCAAACACGTATTTCAGAACACCAATACGCAAGCAGGTCTGACGACACAAGGAATGCCTGCGTACAACACCGTAATTCACACAACCACTTGATAAACTACAGAAACTCAAGACTTATCGCCACAGAAGACAACACTCAATACCGAAGAATCCTGGAATCATCACTTATTTCTATATCCGACAACTTCAACCAGAATAGTGGCTTCTATAACATAGCTGAACCACTTGCCAAGAAACTTCTTCATCGCTATCCCACATAAGAACACTGTAGAAGGTCTGCTCACAAACTTATCCAATCTCCTTTCCAAGCTACCCAAGTTTTTAGACTCTATAGCCCCACTCGGTACATCATCAGATGCAGCATTCTTCACCTGACCTCAGCCGGACTATAAATACTCGCGTTCCTTCCACCCCAGGTAGTTCTGTTTGTGACTTGAAAAAGCCCACTGTGTGGGCGAAACGTAGTCAATAAAGGATCACATTATACTGCATTTGTGTTTATATTGCCATTGATAAGGACCTGCCTCGTATGGGCCAGTAGGCCTTCTGCAGTGTTCCTACATTCTTATGTTCTTATGTTGGCACTGTTTAAAATGTTCTGGCGTGAGCAGTATTGTTCTGTGATCACAACTCCTTTCAGGGCAAGATAAACATCAGAACTAGAAAATATACAGATATTATTTACTATCTGCATAAAGTCAATGGAATTAACGCCTCGGGGAACTTGGCGTGTATTCCCTGGGAAGGAAAAGAGAGAGATACTTGATATGTGAATGAAGAATACTCAGTCCTTGATCAATATTGTGCCATGACCGCTTACTGGAGTCAGAGATACACGATGAAGTGTTTCATAATATTTATTATTAATAATAATTGTAATAATAATGTTTATTTCTACAAGCACTTGTACAAGGTAAACAGGCCTAGCTGACATCAGTGAAATATTAATATATAGAAAGCCGCTTGTTATGCAGAGCATTTCGGGCAAATTTGGTCAGTTTGTTCCCAGGATGCAACCCACCAGTCAGCTAACATTCAGATACCTATGTACCGCTAGGTGAACATGGACAGTAGGTGTCTTAAGGAAACACATCCTAATGTTTCCACCCGTACCAAGGATCGAACCACGGACATCAGTGTGTGACATGTGTGCGCTAGCAATCCAGCTACTGGAGAACAATGGGCCAGGAGCTGTGGTCTCAGACTCAACCTTCTAAAAGATTATTTACAAACTTTGTCAGAAGAAACCCAGATTTTAAACTGTAGCTGGACTATTGTCCGAAGGAAATTACAGAGCCGCCCACCTGTTATGGCTATTTTGACCTGCGTGCCAACCCTGCAGCAACAGCGTAGTTGATCAAGCAAGTAGAAGGCACTTCACAGGTTAAATTCTATATGATAATTATATTATAGGAACAAATGCTAGCTGTATATCCCCCTCGAATTCTAATTTAATATTCTATATGCCACTTATATTGGGGAACAAAACCAGGTTATATTTCCCCTGTTATAATCCAGGGTTATATTCTATATGATAATGTATATTGAGGGAACAAAAGCTAGTTATGTTTTTCTGTCATATTCCATCACACAGGCTAGGTTTCACACACGAGGTAATGGAATGTGTCAGCCGGAGGATATAGTGAAGCATTGCATGATGGGTTCACCAGCTATGGCAGGTTTAAAAGTTACCTTCCAGCAGAGATAGCATTAATTTAACCCCTCTCACGATGGCCCATCACACACACACACACACACACACACACACACCAGGGGCCAGGAGCTATGACTCGATCCCTGCAACCACAAATACATGAGTACACACACACACACACACACACACACCAGGGGCCAGGAGCTATGACTTGATCCCTGCAACCACAAATACATGAGTACACACACACACACACACACACACACACACACACCAGGGGCCAGGAGCTATGACTTGATCCCTGCAACCACAAATACATGAGTACACACACACACACACACACACACACACACACACACACACACACACACACCAGGGGCCAGGAGCTATGACTCGATCCCTGCAACCACAAATACATGAGTACACACACACACACACACACACACACACACCAGGGGCCAGGAGCTATGACTTGATCCCTGCAACCACAAATACATGAGTACACACACACACACACACACACACACACACACACACACACACACCAGGGGCCAGGAGCTATGACTTGATCCCTGCAACCACAAATACATGAGTACACACACACACACACACACACACACACACACACACCAGGGGCCAGGAGCTATGACTTGATCCCTGCAACCACAAATACATGAGTATACACACACACAGGAAATAGAACTTAGATCATCCTGCTTTATCAATTATAAATTTTCACATATATACAGAATAATTTATTTGTAAAGGGAAGATATCACTCTTCTTGCTGAATAAGGCAAGCGAAAATTTGTGTATGCAATAATTTCGCAAAAATCATTCTGAACCTAACGAAAAAGAATATATTTCATTGTGTTTGTTTTTTATTAAATTATTGTAAACTTATCTGAAATATGTATAGTTGGATTAGGCTAAATTAAATTGCGCTTGTTATAATATGGTTAGGTAAGTTTTCTAAGGTTCTTTTGGGAAGAAATTCATTAATTTTTTCATTTTATATATATATTTACACATAAAATAGCCACATGCGCAGATGTGTTATTGAGGTATTTAAAAATTACAATATATGGAAGAACAAAGTCACAATGCTGTGACTGGAACAATACACATATAACCCACACATAAGAGAAAGAAACTTATTCCGACGTATCGGTCCAACTCGGACCATTAACTAAGTCGGACCGAAACGTCGACGTAACTTTCTCTCCCCTACATGCAGGTTACTTGTGTATTTACAAGGAGAAAGTATAATTTAGATCCCAATAATGAATATAATTACTTGATATACGATAACAGTTATTATTGTCAGAGTATTACACAGACAACACCTTGTGTATGAGGACACACAATGTACACTAAACTTGTATATATGCAAATTCTCACACTGTATAATGCAAATGCAACTTCCATGCCGTATAGTGATTTACTGCTGCGTATATCTATGTATAGATGAGTATGGAAATGTATAGATTGTTATTGATGTGTATGAATGTGTATGGCCTTGTATGGAGGTGTTGGGTTGTTTACAGGTGAGTATTAATGTGTCTGCCTCGATATCAATGTATATGGCTGTATATTAATTTGTATAGAAATACACAGTTCTGTAATGATGTGTGTTAAGTTGTATAAATACAAAATGACTTTGTTCTGAGGAACACAGAGAATGAGAACTTTAAAGACTGATAGCAGAAGAAAATAATTTTCTCGTCTACTGTTCTTGATATGTAAGAACTGAGGTATCAGTTCTGGTCTTGATACAAGAGAACTGAGGTATCAGTTCTGGTCTTGAGACAAGAGAACTGAGGTATCAGTTCTGGTCTTGAGACAAGAGAACTGAGGTATCAGTTCTGGTCTTGAGACAAGAGAACTGAGGTATCAGTTCTGATCTTGATACACGAGAACTGAGGTATCAGTTCTGATCTTGATGCACGAGAACTGCGGTATCAGTTCTGGTCTTGATGCACGAGAATTGAGGTATCAGTTCTGATCTTGATACACGAGAACTGAGGTATCAGTTCTGATCTTGATGCACGAGAACTGAGGTATCAGTTCTGGTCTTGAGACAAGAGAACTGAGGTATCAGTTCTGGTCTTGATACACGAGAACTGAGGTATCAGTTTTGCAGCGCACTTGTGCACATAAATCCTTAACACCACCAATTTTTCACTCTCCCAGGATTACAGCACGAGAATATACACAGCCTGAGGAAAAATTACAGCAGAATAATTCAAACAAGTGTTTACCAGCGCTGTAAACTTTATCAGTCGAATAGAGTTGACTTACAATCCTAGAGACAGTAGTCGAAGTTGAGAGATAGTTCAGTCTTTATTCGACTGATGATTCCTTCAGCGCAGGCGAAACGTTTGGTCAGTAAAGATACAAGTTGGTCCACGTTTGTTTTACTCATGAGACAGACTTATGTACTGGGGAACAATAATGAAACATCCTTACAGGTGCTCTATTGCACTGGTGCAGTGATCAGAGCAGCTGTCATTGGTAGTTTCCCGGTCCAATAAATGAGGCGAGGCTGTCATTGTGAGGCTTTTGTTTTAGTCTACAGGGTTAGGCTGTCAGTGTGAAGTCCTCGATCTTTACTTAATAAGCCACGATCGCAACCTCTGCTTAATAAGCACAATATATACTCTGTGCTGTTTCTTAGTTCTGTCAGCGGTGAATATCCAGTTGATTGTACACGGTTATGGGCGACATCTATTAAATATTACTTAATAAATCTTCCTATGATGGCTAAAACACGTGCAACACCTGGGACTCTTTATTATGCAGCTGCTTCGTCATCCAGTGGCTTTATCAATTTAATACAGAAATTACATAATACTAGAGAGAGTTGAAGACTAGGTAATCAATCCCTCATCCTTGGTAGCCTGAACCAGAGACAAGAGAGTGGACATGTCTCGTACTTGTCTAATTATCGGTACTGTATAACGTTAATGTACAATCTAAGAGTCCAGGTTACCTCTGTTGGGTGGAGGTCACACAGGTTTCCTTTTTTTTCCTTCAATAAACATTTCTGAATGTGATATGCGCTACCCCCCAAGGCATCCCATCGTTCTGAGTAAACTTTGTGACTGAGCACCGTCTGTAAAGTCACTCCGTCTGAGGACCGCCGGTAAGTCACTATGACTGAGGACCATCGGTAGAGTCACCCTGACTAAGGACCATCGGTAGAGTCACCCTGACTAAGGCCCATCGGTAGAGTCACCCTGACTAAGGACCATCGTTAGAGTCACCGCTAACTGAGGACCATCGGTAGAGTCACCCTGACTAAGAACCATTGGTAGAGTCACCCTGACTAAGGACCATCGGTAGAGTCACCCTGACTAAGGACCGTCGGTAGAGTCACCCTGACTAAGCACCATCGGTAGAGTCACCCCTGACTAAGGACCATCGGTAGTCACCCCTGACTAAGGACCATCGGTAGAGTCACCCTGACTAGGACCATCGGTAGAGTCACCCTGGCTAAGGACCATCGGTAGAGTCACCCTGACTAGGATCATCAGTAGAGTCACCCTGACTAGGACCATCAGTAGAGTCACCCTGACTAGGACCATCGGTAGAGTCACCCTGACTAGGACCATCGGTAGAGTCACCCTGACTAAGGACCATCGGTAGTCACCCTGACTAGGACCATCGGTAGAGTCACCCTGACTAGGACCATCGGTAGAGTCACCCTGACTAGGACCATCGGTAGAGTCACCCTGACTAGGACCATCGGTAGAGTCACCCTGACTAGGACCATCGGTAGAGTCACCCTGACTAGGACCATCGGTAGAATCACCCTGACTAGGACCATCGGTAGAGTCCCCCTGACTAGGACCATCGGTAGTCACCCTGACTAGGACCATCGGTAGAGTCACCCTGACTAGGACCATCGGTAGAGTCACCCTGACTAGGACCATCAGTAGAGTCACCCTGACTAGGACCATCGGTAGAGTCACCCTGACTAGGACCATCGGTAGAGTCACCCTGACTAAGGACCATCGGTAGTCACCCTGACTAGGACCATCGGTAGAGTCACCCTGACTAGGACCATCGGTAGAGTCACCCTGGCTAAGGACCATCGGTAGAGTCACCATGACTAGGATCATCAGTAGAGTCACCCTGACTAGGACCATCAGTAGAGTCACCCTGACTAGGACCATCGGTAGAGTCACCCTGACTAGGACCATCGGTAGAGTCACCCTGACTAGGACCATCGGTAGAGTCACCCTGACTAGGACCATCGGTAGAGTCACCCTGACTAGGACCATCGGTAGAGTCACCCTGACTAGGACCATCGGTAGAGTCACTCTTTTACTTCAACTTAAAAGTCTAATTCTGTCATTTTTCCTTAGTCTTGTCAGCGGTTCTTGGCTTTCATATTTTTTTTCCGCATTTTCAATGTTATTGCATGTCATAACTTGCTAAATTATATAAACTGGTGTTAGTTAACGACAAACTAACCTAAACAACGTATGCAAAGAAACTGGCTGAAGCATATTGAGTCAACAAACAACGTTGGTTTAGGGCGACAGCTTGCTAAAATTCACCATTTTTCTGAATGCAGCTCATCAGCGAGGCGAGGAAGTTGGTAAGAGCAAAAGCTTGTAAGTTGCATCTTACACACTTTCTTGCTCCCTTACTAGCCTGGTAGACTTGTTCGCTGCATCTGGTCGCTACCTAGCCTGGTAGACTTGTTCGCTGCATCTGGTCGCTACCTAGCCTGGTAGACTTGTTCGCTGCATCTGGTCGCTACCTAGCCTGGTAGACTTGTTCGCTGCATCTGGCCGCTACCATCTCAGTGTGAAGAATTGAGACACTTATGCAACACATGGGAATCTTTATTGAAGAAACGTTTCGCCACACAGTGGCTTCATCAGTCCAATACAAAGTAGAAATGGGTAAGGAGAGTAGAAGTATGAGGTAATCAGTCCCTCAACCTGAGGTATGATTACCTCATACTTCTACTCTCCTTACCCATTTCTACTTTGTATTGGACTGATGAAGCCACTGTGTGGCGAAACGTTTCTTCAATAAAGATTCCCATGTGTTGCATAAGTGTCTCAATTCTTCAACTTGTCGGTTTTCAAAACCATTCATCACATCTCAGTGTGGTAATGGACGCAAGACTTGTTCGTTGAATCTGTTCGCAACCATTCACTCAGTGAGGTACTAACGATGAACGTGTTTGTTGACTATATTCCTTACACGACAAGTTTCTGACACTAGACTTACTTGTTAAATGTGTTTGTTACTCGATGAATTTCTGACACTAGACTTCCTCGTTGTGTTCGTTACTATTTGGTCGAGATGAACCACAGCGAGGTAGAGCTCAGGCCTCGACAAAAGATGTGGTTCTTTAACTCTGCGAGTGGATAAAAGAAGTGTTCTGTAAAACGCTAAGTTAAGGCAAAGTTAGTAAGAAGAAAAGTGGTTAAGTTGCCACATGTAGGCCCGACCACCACCACCTTCACCACTACCACCACCACCACCACCACCACCACCACCACCACAACCACCACCACCACCACCACCACCACCGTTGTCAAATGGGGGTTTGAAACATGGATTGGGTAATAAACACTCACGTCGGATGTTCTAGTAAGTATGTTGGATGGAATATATTGGGACGCCAGGCCTGACCTGTCTCCTCTTTTACGACTCAACTTGAACTGCCCTGGCGAGTGCCTGGAGGGTGAGCGGCACATAGATCATACTAGGTCAACAGTAACTGTCAGTGATATAACAGTCAGTGATTCACGCAGGTGGCAGTGAATCAGTAACGGTTGGTATGAGTCATTACTACTGACAGTACTGGTAACTGATACTACTGAGACCGCCATCACCACCACCGTTATCACCACCACCGTTATCACCACCACCGTTATCACCACCTCCACCACCACCACCACCACCACCACCACCACCACCACCACTACCACCACCACCACCTCCACCACCACCACCACCACCACCACCACCACCACCTCCACCACTACCACCACCACCACCACCTCCACCACCACCACCACCACCACCACCACCTCCACCACCACAACCACCACCACCACCACCACCACCACCACCACTACCACCACCACCACCACCTCCACCACCACCACCACCTCCACCACTACCACCACCACCACCCCCACCACCACCACCACCACCACCACCTCCACCACCACCACCACCACCACCACCACCACCACCACCACCACCTCCACCACTACCACCACCACCACCACCACCACCACCACCACCACCACCATCACCACCACCACCACCTCCATCACCACCACCAGCACCACCTCCACCATCACCACCACCACCACCACCATCACCTCCACCACCACCTCCATCATCACCACCACCACCACCAGCATCACCATACACCACCACCGCCACCACCATCACCACCACCACCATAACCACCACCACCTCCACCATCACCACCACCACCACCACCATCATCACCACCACCACCACCTCCACCACTACCACCACCACCACCACCACCACCACCTCCACCACTACCACCACCACCAACACTGGCAGTTTGGTCATTAAATGCAACAACAACAACACAGGTGAAATTTGGTAAAAGTCTTAACTGAGTCTTGGCAAAAGTTTACACCTGCGGACAAGATACGAATTTATATCACAAAAGTAACTTACAATATTAAACATTTACACCATAAGAGCAACTTATGGTGTAAAACATGTCAAGAGAAAAGTTAGGAGTCAGTAAACAAGAAAAAGACTTAAGGCGGAAGCAAAAGGAAAAACGAAATGGGTTCTAAATTTAGTATCTTGGTAAAAAAAAAAGGTCATGGCACAGGTGGTAGCTGGCAACTCACAGTGGGGGGAGGGGAAGGATGGGGGGGAGAGAGGGAGGGATGGAGGGAGGGGAAACAAAGAGGGAGGAGTAGGGAAGGTGTATTTGCGTATAGAAAGAGAGATGAGAAAATAGCGATAATAGGATCCAGACATAAGGGGAAATGGTGTGGCTAAGGCTTCTTACACCTGTTACTCATGTTCACCTAGTGATAAGTACTAGGTACCTGGGCTGGGACTCACAAAATAGTAACACCTGTGATTAGGTACCTGGGTGTAAGGTAACTCGTGGGTCGCATCCTGGGGAGGGTGTTATTGTACCCTAGATAGGGTTGGGTCTTGAACATGAAGGGAGGTAGGATAACAGCTGTGAGCGTGTAAATTCATGATAACAGCTCTATAACAGCTGTGAGCGTGTAAATTCATGATAACAGCTCTATGATAATGGCTGCTTTTAAAGCCTCTCATCGTTATCGCTTCAATGAAGGCTTCTTGCTAGCTTATATCCCACCAGTCGACAGCTCTGTTACCAACCCGTTGCTTTCCTATATCATTTTTATAATATAAATTTGAAAGGCAGGTTCAGGTCTCCAGGAAACACTTAGTTTATATACAGTATACAAAGTGATTAATGGAACTTGCTAGTGTGTGGTGGTGTTGAGGTGGTCAGTCCCTCAGCCTGGAGAAGAGTTTTGCTCCATAGTCTGGGGCAAAACTCTTCTCCAGGCTGAGGGACTCACCACTTCAGAACATCGTCTTCACATCTCTACTACTGCTAAACTCTTCTGTATTCGACTGAAGAAGCTTACTGTGTAGGCGAAACGTTTCGGAATAAAGATACCTAACTGTTTCATATATGTCTTACTTACCAACTTGTCGGTATTGCATACCATTTTCCTTATTCAAGAATATACGCCACTGAGGAGGAAACCTCCCTAGTCACAGCTTCAACAGTGTCTCTGGCTGTGGTGGCTCCTGTCACGGCGTTCTGATATATCCTGCGGTGTTTCTCTCTTGACATTTACGTCGAGGTCCTTGGGTATTCCTGGCTCTTCCTACTTCCTACATTTATTCAGTCCTAAGTCTTCCATAGAATTGTCTATGGAGATGCCGTCGTTTAAAGGGAAGGGAAAGATGAGGTGGAGTGGAGCGGCCGCCAGGTGGCAGACGTAGGAACACTGGTGAGATAAATATTGTCGTTCATTAGGTCAGGCCTGATTGTTACTTATTCATACAAATACGTCGACAGGTGGCTGGCTCCTGGTCTTACCTGGGGTACCTGCTTATATTCCAGCTACAGAATTCCGTTAATACTCTCATCTGTAAATTCTGTGTATATTAATTTTATTTTATGTATACGCATCTTTGTTACTGCTCAGTACAAGTGTACTCATACATAGAGTATGTAATCCTGTTGAGTTCACTTAATTAACTTAATCTATATAGTACATTTATATTTATATATATATATATATATATATATATATATATATATATATATATATATATATATATATATATATATATATATATGATTGTATTGGGTACCTTTATTTTACATTTAACTAATAATGGAACAAATATTACTGTAAAATACAATCATATATTCATTTGGATCAATTATCAAGTGAATGGTTATACACTGTATTCATTGTATACTTGTTAATAATGCAGGACTCTTTATTATAAGATAATATTTTAGTGTTCCAGCCACGGTATTATGTTTTTTCATTCTCTACAATTTTGCTTATAAGTTTGAAGTCATAGAATAATGTTTAAGGGCCCACAGGGGTTTAGCGTATCTTCCAGGGAATTTTCACTTTACTTAGTATTACAACCAAGGAATTCAAAGACCTGTTTTCCTGGGTGTAAAGGGAGAAAAAATAAACTCGGCAGAAAAAAACTTTTGACTTATATTATCCTTTCACCAAGTAAGAACAGAAGTATGTACACTATATACAACAATAAGTATTAGTGCACTCCACGGTAAGCAAGGCAGAATAGATGCCACTAGAGAGCAGACCGTGCTTCAACCAGCTCTAGAATGGAAATGACAAGGGCATACAGGTGTGTGGTACCTACAACACCTCTACGATTGCCAGAACCATCTTCTCATTGGCTGAACCTGGGTACTGATCGAACGATCCTAGTACTGGTTCGCTGGTTGGGGAGATAGCTTTTCAATGAGGGTGTGTACATGCGCCGAGTAAAGGTTACGTACTCTTTGCATGCCACAATTAGTAATTTTGAATTGGTGGGCAACTGGTGAGGCGTTACCACACTTATAACACCATACTGTACCTTGTAAAATTATGGTACATATGAGGCAGAGAGAGAGAGAGAGAGACACACACACACACACACACACAGACAAGCAGACACAGGCACAGACAGAGAAACAGACACAACGTTGCATGCAGTGATGTTGCATGCTACATGATATGTGGTGAAGACTGTAGTGAACGATGCATGCACTGTTGATATCGTTCATCCTGTAAGTATATTTGTGTTCTAGCAGCACAGCCTGAGGGTCACACCCTGTCTCGCTGTTCTATATCTCACTACATCCTGCACATGGGTCTTGCTTGGGTCTGATGTGGCTGGTGTCGAGATGTGGCTGTGATTAGGGGACGTGTAAGGGGCAGGAGTGAGGGCTTGGTGTAGCAGGGGTCAAGGAACTGGTCTGAGTAATAAAACATTGCTGGCGCCGGGTAGGACAACACAAAACCAATAGACAGAAATTGGCTCGAGTTTTACGGGCGTTTTGGTCTTAGCTCAGAGCGGCTCAGTGCCGTAAACTGTGTGTGTGTGTGTGTGTATTTGTACATTTATGTGTATGTTTGTCGGTGTTTGTGAGTATGTGTCATTGATTTTGCGTATCATAATAACCGTTGATCTTTGCAAGAAGTGTTGCACTCTGCTAAAGCTGAGTGAACTAGCTATTCACTCTTTTAGTAAGGCAATACTTCATTTTGTTTCTTTTACTCCTCATCTTCTCCATATTTAAAGTTGTTCTTATATTCTCCTCATTGCTAATCCCAAGAGCTTCTCTCTCTCTTCCTGAGCGTTCTCGTAGCTTCTCGTGAAATAACACTTCTTTCTTCCAGCAGTTTTTAATCTCCTGTAGTGTCATCAGTCTTTTCTCTCAGCTAAAATTTCTCACTTCTGGACCCCCACTTTGTTGCATGTCTCAAAACTTTACCTGTTCTGTATATTTCTTGAAATGTGTGTGTGTGTGTGTGTGTGTGTGTGTGTGTGTGTGTGTGTGTGTGTGTGTGTGTGTGTGTGTGTGTGTGTGTGTGTGTGTGTGTGTGTGTATGTGTGTGTGTGTGTGTGCGTGTGTGTGTGTGTGTGTGTGTATGTGTGTGTGTGTGTGTGTGTGTGTGTGTGTGTGTGTGTGTGTGTGTGTGTGTGTGTGTGTGTGTGTGTGTGTGTGTGTGTGTGTGTGTGTGTGTATGTGTGTGTGTGTGTGTGTGTGTGTGTGTGTGTGTGTGTGTGTGTGTGTGTGTGTGTGTGTGTGTGTGTGTGTGTGTGTGTGTGTGTGTGTATGTGTGTGTGTGTGTGTGTGTGTGTGTGTGTGTGTGTGTGTGTGTGTGTGTGTGTGTGTGCGTGTGTGTACTCACCTAGTTGTACTCACCTAATTGAGGTTGCACGGGTCGAGTCCAAGCTTCTGGCCCCGCCTCTTCACTGGTCGCTACTAGGTCACTCTCTCTGAACCGTGAGCTTTATCATACCTCTGCTTAAAGCTATGTATGGATCCTGCCTCCACTACATCGCTTCCCAAACTATTCCACTTACTGACTACTCTGTGGCTGAAGAAATACTTCCTGACATCCCTGTAATTCATCTGTGTCTTCAACTTCCAACTGTGTCCCCTTGTTACTGTGTCCCATCTCTGGAACATCCTGTCTTTGTCCTCCTTGTGTGTGTGTGTGTGTGTGTGTGTGTGTGTGTGTGTGTGTGTGTGTGTGTGTGTGTGTGTGTGTGTGTGTGTGTGTGTGTGTACTCACCTATTTGTGGTTGCAGGGGTCGAGTCTTAGCTCCTGGCCCCGTGTGTGTGTGTGTGTGTGTGTGTGTGCGTGCGTGTGTGTCTTACGACAACCCTCCGTGCACTCCATCTCGGTTCTAACTTGTTGTAAACTGTCTCTTCAACACACCTCCATAGTTTGGAATAACGTTGAACATGATTCTGACAATTGCAGTTAAATATTTTGTTAGTGGCGTTATAGTTATCACCTCTAGATCGCCTTTTTTTAAAACATTTTCTTAGTTTTGTCTTCTAAGTAATAATTTCTGTATCTTGTATCCCACTTGCCCTTACCTTCAATACATGCCAATTTCCAACACTGGAATTCTTTATCTATTTTTTTTTTTACTGTCTGCTCAATGTAATTTACTGGAAATTTTTGAAGCATTAGTAAATATGGTTAAAGAATTCTTTATTAATATCTTAATGTTACTGAGTTATTTATATAAATATGAAACAACATTGTTGGAACCGGAACTGATTCTTGTAGCACCTCACTGGTGACACACTGCCCGGTGACGACACCTCACTGGTGACACACTGCCCGGTGACGACACCTCACTGGTGACACACTGCCCGGTGATGACACCTCACTGGTGACACACTGCCCGGTGACGACACCTCACTGGTGACACACTGCCCGGTGACGACACCTCACTGGTGACACACTGCCCGGTGACGACACCTCACTGGTGACACACTGCCCGGTGATGACACCTCACTGGTGACACACTGCCCGGTGATGACACCTCACTGGTGACACACTGCTCGGTGACGACACCTCACTGGTGACACATTGTCCGGTGATGACACCTCACTGGTGACACACTGCCCGGTGATGACACCTCACTGGTGACACACTGCTCGGTGACGACACCTCACTGGTGACACACTGCCCGGTGACGACACCTCACTGGTGACACACTGCCCGGTGATGACACCTCACTGGTGACACACTGCCCGGTGATGACACCTCACTGGTGACACACTGCTCGGTGACGACACCTCACTGGTGACACACTGCTCGGTGACGACACCTCACTGGTGACACACTGCTCGGTGATGACACCTCACTGGTGACACACTGCCCGGTGATGACACCTCACTGGTGACACATTGTCCGGTGATGACACCTCACTGGTGACACATTGTCCGGTGATGACACCTCACTGGTGACACATTGTCCGGTGATGACACCTCACTGGTGACACACTGCCCGGTGATGACACCTCACTGGTGACACACTGCCCGGTGATGACACCTCACTGGTGACACACTGCCCGGTGATGACACCTCACTGGTGACACACTGCCCGGTGATGACACCTCACTGGTGACACATTGTCCGGTGATGACACCTCACTGGTGACACATTGTCCGGTGATGACACCTCACTGGTGACGCACTGTCCGGTGATGACACCTCACTGGTGACACTGCCCGGTGATGACACCTCACTGGTGACACATTGTCCGGTGATGACACCTCACTGGTGACACACTGCCCGGTGATGACACCTCACTGGTGACACACTGCCCGGTGATGACACCTCACTGGTGACACACTGCCCGGTGATGACATCTCACTGGTGACACACTGCCCGGTGATGACACCTCACTGGTGACACATTGTCCGGTGATGACACCTCACTGGTGACACACTGCCCGGTGATGACACCTCACTGGTGACACACTGCCCGGTGATGACACCTCACTGGTGACACATTGCCCGGTGATGACACCTCACTGGTGACACACTGCCCGGTGATGACACCTCACTGGTGACACATTGCCCGGTGATGACACCTCACTGGTGACACACTGCCCGGTGATGACACCTCACTGGTGACACACTGCCCGGGGATGACACCTCACTGGTGACACACTGCCCGGTGATGACACCTCACTGGTGACACACTGCCCGGTGATGACACCTCTCTCTCTCTCTCTCTCTCTCTCTCTCTCTCCTGTCCTCGAAGCTGTGGATCTTGAACACACACCAGGCTGAGAGACTGACCACCTTGTATCTTCCTTTTACTTCTGCTGTCTTCTCTGGTTTTCGACTGACGACTGTTGAGCAAGTGAAATGTCTCGCTGAAACAGATGCTAAAGTATTGTATACGTGTCTTACTCATCTGCTTGTCATTACTGTGTACCATTAACATAATTATACTTCTCTTCTCTCACTCCTTCCTTTCATTCTCTTTCTCCTCCCTCCTATGTCTCCTTTTTGAAAGAACAGTCATTATGGACGGCATTTGAGAGAAACTACAACGTTCACAATGGTTAAATAAGGCCATTGTATAAAATTGTATTATATTGTATAGCCAGTCCTCCGTCCCACTGCAAGATCCAATGTCATTGTTCTTAGTCTCTTGTCTTATGAATGATTTTTCCTTGTACTGTTGTTGTTCCTGTTGCTGTTGTGGTTTGTGGGTCTTGTTGGCTGTTGTTGTGGACAGTGTTGTTGGTTGTTGTTGCTGCTGTTGTTGCTGCTGCTACTGTTACTGCTGTTGTTGTTGTTCAAACTGCTGCTGTTCATATGAACGTGATCTGGCACACAGATCTGATCCTGTTAATCCGGCATAAATTTCTTACTTGCGGATCTTTATTAGTTCCTAAGTTAACTTAGATTATGCTGCTCGCTTCCACTCTCCAAACAACAGAATGGACATAAATGCGCTTGAAAACATACAGTAGGCCAACTAAACTGATTCTATGTATCAGAAATCTTATCTAAGAATACTGACCAAAGGCTGTGAATTTCGACTCTTCGGAAAAAAAATCAATTAGGAAGACGTAACTGAGGTGTACAAACAGTAAACTAGAATTAATAAAAATGATACAACTATCGTGCTGAAAACATCTAACCAAGACATGAGTCGCAACCATGAGATTAAAATGAACAATTCTAGCTTTAGAAAGAATGTAGGAGAACACTTGCTTGCCAACACAGTTGTGGATGAGTGGGTTAAACTTCCTAAGTAGCGTCATTGAAGCGAGAACCTTGTGTAGCTTTAAAAATAGGGTAGAAACGTACATGAGTGGGTGTGGGTGGGTGTGAGTTGAACCTTACTAGTATGGGCCACTAACTTACTACGGTGTTCCTCCATACTTATGTTCTTTTGTTGACCTTATGCACTCTCTCAACAGTCTTGCGCGCAAAACTGGCTCTCGTAGACGTAGATCTGAACCACGTACTCTCAGACCTGACTCTTACGGGTAGAACTGGCCTTCTTACGGGCAGTTCTTACTTTCTAATGCGCTGTCCTGAGCTTAAGCGCTATCTTGAATCTCGTACGCGCAGACCCGCGCCTCCGAAGCGCAGTTTTCTTGAATGGATTAATTCCGCGTTCTGTAAAAAATATGTTTATCGTAATTAAAATCTGCGCGATGCAGCCTTTCCCATGAAGACATCATACTTATCTGTCTTCGTCCGGGATACCTGAGGCGCGCATGAATATATGTGTGTGTGTGTGTGTGTGTGGAAAGACCTTACAAGGCGGGTTGATACAGGGGATAGCTCAAGGTGCTGAGTAAGGAGAAACGGATAGAAGGCGACTACATCAGGGTAGGATAAAGAGACGAGGTGAGGGAGATGCACCATATGACTGAGAGAATAGGAGAACAAGGGTGATAAGTAGGCCTACAAGGAAGGGGGGTCGCCCTGAGCTAAGAGGGGCGGCAGGATCACGAGGACCCTCAACTTCACACAAGGTTCAAGACTGAAGTTGGACACACTTCCAGGCAGAGGAACTGCCCACCTTAAACTACTTCAAGGCAGAGGGACTGACCACCTTAAACTACTTCAAGGCAGAGGGACTGACCACCTTAAACTACTTCAAGGCAGAGGGACTGACCACCTTAAACTACTTCAAGGCAGAGGGACTGACCACCTTAAACTACTTCAAGGCAGAGGGACTGACCACCTTAAACTACTTCAAGGCAGAGGGACTGACCACCTTAAATTACTTCAAGGCAGAGGAACTGCCCACCTTAAACTACTTCAAGGCAGAGGGACTGACCACCTTAAACTACTTCAAGGCAGAAGGACTGACCACCTTAAACTACTTCAAGGCAGAGGGACTGACCACCTTAAACTACTTCAAGGCAGAGGGACTGACCACCTTAAACTACTTCAAGGCAGAGGGACTGACCACCTCCAACTACTTCAAGGCAGAGGGACTGACCACCTCCAACTACTTCAAGGCAGAGGGACTGACCACCTCCAACTACTTCAAGGCAGAGGGACTGACCACCTCCAACTACTTCAAGGCTAATGGACTGATTACATCATCTTTACCTCGCCACTGCTTCTCCTGTCTTTATATTTAACACCTCTGTATTTGGCTGAAGAAGCCTCTTGTAGGTGAAACGTTTCAGACAAGATACCTAACTGTTGATAAACAAGACTCTTGTGCACCAGTTATGTATATTTATTCTGGAATAAAGATATATGTTACACAAGTGTGTCATTTATCAACTTGACGGTTTTCTAAACCAATTATTCATGTACCTAACTATAGCACACGTCTTATGTGAAGGTCACTATACGTGCCTCTCGTCAGGTCGAAGGATGCGACCTGACACAGTGAATGACTTTAGTAATATTAAATTAAACAGGTAACTAAAAATAATAAATATTGAATACTTAAATAAATAGCAAATAAATTGATTAATTCCTGAATGCACAATTTAATTGCATGGTGCAAAATGTAATTAAGGAATGCAATGGTGAATTAATTAACAAAATATAAATATAGGAATGCAGTGATTGCATAACGTGGAAACTAGGAATCAAAATCGGGGCTTCAAGTCTTTCAGAATGTTTGGTTTAGATTAGCAGAGTTTAAGAAATCAAGAATCACTGGTTGAAAGTCTCTGGTCAAGTGTGTTTAAGGAAAACCACGTTCCTGAGAAAGAGAGAGAGAGAGAGAGAGAGAGAGAGAGAGAGAGAGAGAGAGAGAGAGAGAGAGAGAGAGAGAGAGAGAGAGAGAGAGAGAGAGAGAGAGAGAGAGAGAGAGAGAGAGAGAGAGAGAGAGAGAAATCATAGGAAAGACAGACATCAGAGAATTTGCAAGTCCACACCGATGCTATCTGCTGAAAAGAACTATTTACTTCTGCATAGATTAAGTACTATCGTGTATCATCTAGGCGTATGAGTCAAGGATTAAAAATCAAAAGGCCCTCTCCCCTATATAAACTAACACCACTGCCTTATATAAATTTTAACTCCGCCACCCTCTCTAACACCGTCACGTGTTATAGAGAGGCAAGTTGGGTGAATATTAGTTTAGCATGGTAAGCTAATTATAGCCTGGTAAAGGGACAGGCTTTGTCAGCACATGATGAGAATGACAAGGATGAGAATGAGAAGGATGAGAATGACTCGCCTAATTTGTACCAGTTGTTTTTCTTAAAGCTGATGGAGTTATCCAGCCTCGTGGGGAAGCATGATGGAGTTACCCAGCCTCGTAGGGAAGCATGTTGGAGTTACCCAGCCTCGTGGGGAAGCATGATGGAGTTACCCAGCTTCGTGGGGAAGCATGATGGAGTTACCCAGCCTCGTAGGAAAGCATGATGGAGTTACCCAGCCTCGTAGGGAAGCATGTTGGAGTTACCCAGCCTCGTAGGGAAGCATGATGGAGTTACCCAGCCTCGTAGGGAAGCATGTTGGAGTTACCCAGCCTCGTAGGGAAGCATGATGGAGTTACCCAGCCTCGTAGGGAAGCATGATGAGCTACCCAGCCTCGTAGGGAAGCATGATGAGTTACCCAGCCTCGTGGGGAAGCATGATGGAGTTACCCAGCCTCGTAGGGAAGCATGCTGAGTTACCCAGCCTCGTAGGGAAGCATGATGAGCTACCCAGCCTCGTAGGGAAGCATGATGAGTTACCCAGCCTCGTGGGGAAGCATGATGGAGTTACCCAGCCTCGTAGGGAAGCATGCTGAGTTACCCAGCCTCGTAGGGAAGCATGATGAGTTACCCAGCCTCGTAGGGAAGCACGATGGAGTTACCCAGCCTCGTGGGGAAGCATGATGAGTTACCCAGCCTCGTAGGGAAGTATGGCCTTGTGTTCCTGTGTTTGTTTAATTCGTGTGTTTGTTTAGGATGTTGTAGTCCTGGGTGTGGGAAGTACAGTGTCTGCACTCTGAAGGATGAGTGGGGATGTTGGGGTCCTGGGTGTGGGAAGTACAGTGTCTGCACTCTGAAGGATGAGTGGGGATGTTGTAGTCCTGGGTGTGGGAAGTACAGTGTCTGCACTCTGAAGGATGAGTGGGGATGTTGGGGTCCTGGGTGTGGGAAGTACAGTGTCTGCACTCTGAAGGATGAGTGGGGATGTTGGGGTCCTGGGTGTGGGAAGTACAGTGTCTGCACTCTGAAGGATGAGTGGGGATGTTGTACCTGGAGTACCTGGAGGTTATTCCGGGGATCAACGCCCCCGCGGCCCGGTCCACGACCAGGCCTCCCGATGGATCAGGGCCTGATCAACTAGGCTGTTACTGCTGGCCGCACGCAGTCCGACGTACGAGCCACAGCCCGGCTGATCCGGCACTGACTTTAGGTATCTGTCCAGCTCTCTCTTGAAGGCAGCCAGGGGTTTATTGGCAATTCCCCTAATGCTTGATGGGAGGCTGTTGAACAGTTTTGGGCCCCGGACACTTATGGTGTTTTCTCTTAGTGTACCAATGGCGCCCCTACTTTTTATTGGCGGCATTTTGCATCGCCTGCCCAGTCTTTTACTTTCGTAGGGAGTGATTTCTGTGTGCAGATTTGGGACCATTCCTTCCAAGATTTTCCAAGTGTAGATTATGATATATCTCTCCCTCCTGCGTTCCAACGAGTACAAGTCAAGTGCTTTCAAGCGTTCCCAGTAGTTAAGGTGCTTGACAGAACTTATACGTGCAGTAAAGGATCTCTGTACATTCTCTAGATCTGCGATTTCACCTGCTTTGTATGGAGATGTTAATGTACAGCAGTATTCCAGCCTAGAGAGAACAAGTGATTTGAAAAGGATCATCATGGGCTTGGCATCTCTCGTTTTGAAAGTTCTCATTATCCATCCTATCATTTTCTTTGCACGTGCGATCGTGGCACTGTTGTGATCCTTGAAAGTGAGATCCTCAGATATTACTACTCCCAGGTCCCTTACATTATTTTTCCGCTCTATTGTATGGCCGGAGTCAGTAGTATACTCTGTTCTAGTTATTATCTCCTCCAGTTTTCCATAACGGAGTAGTTGGAATTTGTCCTCATTGAACATCATATTGTTTACCGTTGCCCACTGGAAAACTTTGTTTATATCTTCTTGGAGGTTAACCGCGTCCTCAGCAGATGACAGCCTCATGCAGATCCTAGTATCATCCGCAAAGGATGATACGGTGCTGTGGTGTATATCTCTGTTTATGTCTGATATGAGGATAAGGAATAAGATGGGGGCGAGTACTGTGCCTTGTGGAACAGAGCTCTTCACTATGGCAGCCTCCGATTTAACTCTGTTGACCACTACTCTTTGTGTTCGATTTGTTAGGAAGTTGAAGATCCATCTCCCCACTTTCCCAGTTATTCCTTTAGCACGTATTTTATGGGCTATTACACCATGATCGCATTTGTCAAATGCTTTTGCAAAGTCTGTGTATATTACATCTGCATTCTGATTTTCTTCCAGTGCATCCAAGGCCATGTCATAGTGATCCAGTAGTTGTGAGAGGCAGGAGCGACCTGCCCTGAACCCATGTTGCCCTGGATTGTGCAGATTTTGGGAATCCAGGTGATTTGCAATCCTGCTTCTTAGCACTCTTTCAAAGATTTTTATGATGTGGGACGTCAGAGCTATTGGTCTATAGTTCTTAGCTAATGCTTTGCTGCCACCTTTATGGAGCGGGGCTATATCCGTTGTTTTAAGTGACTGTGGAATCTCGCCCATGTCCAAGCTCCTCCTCCATAGTGTACTTAGGGCACGCGAAAGGGGTTTCTTGCAGTTCTTAATGAAAACAGAGTTCCACGAGTCTGGGCCCGGGGCTGAGTGCATAGGCATGTTGTCAATGGCTTTTTCGAAATCTATCGGAGTTAGGGTAATGTCGGAAATCTGGCATACATTTATGGAGTTTTGAGGCTCATTCATGAAGAAATCATTTGGGTCGTCGATCCTCAGACCGATTAGTGGTTCACTAAACACAGAGTCGTACTGGGATTTCAATATTTCACTCATTTCCTTGTTGTCGTCTGTGTAAGTCCCATCCTGTCTGAGTAAGGGCCCGATACTAGATGTGGTATTTGCCTTGTTTTTGGCATATGAAAAGAAATATTTTGAATTTCTTCCAATTTCACTAATAGCTTTAAGCTCCTCCTGCCTCTCCTGGTTCCTGTAAGAGTCATTTAGCTTAAGTTCGATAGTTTCCACTTCCCTGGTCAGCGCCTCCTTTCGTGCATCAGATATTCTAGCACTCCTGGGTGTGGGAAGTACAGTGTCTGCACTCTGAAGGATGAGTGGGGATGTTGGGGTCCTGGGTGTGGGAAGTACAGTGTCTGCACTCTGAAGGATGAGTGGGGATGTTGAGGTCCTGGGTGTGGGAAGTACAGTGTCTGCACTCTGAAGGATGAGTGGGGATGTTGGGGTCCTGGGTGTGGGAAGTACAGTGTCGGCACTCTGAAGGATGAGTGGGGATGTTGGGGTCCTGGGTGTGGGAAGTACAGTGTCTGCACTCTGAAGGATGAGTGGGAATGTTGGGGTCCTGGGTGTGGGAAGTACAGTGTCTGCACTCTGAAGGATGAGTGGGTATGTTGGGGTCCTGGGTGTGGGAAGTACAGTGTCTGCACTCTGAAGGATGAGTGGGGATGTTGGGGTCCTGGGTGTGGGAAGTACAGTGTCTGCACTCTGAAGGATGAGTGGGGATGTTGGGGTCCTGGGTGTGGGAAGTACAGTGTCTGCACTCTGAAGGATGAGTGGGGATGTTGGGGTCCTGGGTGTGGGAAGTACAGTGTCGGCACTCTGAAGGATGAGTGGGGATGTTGGGGTCCTGGGTGTGGGAAGTACAGTGTCGGCACTCTGAAGGATGATTGGGGATGATGGGGTCCTGGGTGTGGGAAGTACAGTGTCTGCACTCTGAAGGATGAGTGGGGATGTTGGGGTCCTGGGTGTGGGAAGTACAGTGTCTGCACTCTGAAGGATGAGTGGGGATGTTGGGGTCCTGGGTGTGGGAAGTACAGTGTCTGCACTCTGAAGGATGAGTGGGGATGTTGGGGTCCTGGGTGTGGGAAGTACAGTGTCTGCACTCTGAAGGATGAGTGGGGATGTTGGGGTCCTGGGTGTGGGAAGTAGTGTCTGCACTCTGAAGGATGAGTGGGGATGTTGGGGTCCTGGGTGTGGGAAGTATAGTGTCTGCACTCTGAAGGATGAGTGGGGATGTTGGGGTCCTGGGTGTGGGAAGTAAAGTGTCTGCACTCTGAAGAATGAGTGGGGATGTTGGGGTCCTGGGTGTGGGAAGTACAGTGTCTGCACTCTGAAGGATGAGTGGGGATGTTGTAGTCCTGGGTGTGGGAAGTACAGTGTCTGCACTCTGAAGGATGAGTGGGGATGTTGGGGTCCTGGGTGTGGGAAGTACAGTGTCTGCACTCTGAAGGATGAGTGGGGATGTTGGGGTCCTGGGTGTGGGAAGTACAGTGTCTGCACTCTGAAGGATGAGTGGGGATGTTGGGGTCCTGGGTGTGGGAAGTACAGTGTCTGCACTCTGAAGGATGAGTGGGGATGTTGGGGTCCTGGGTGTGGGAAGTACAGTGTCTGCACTCTGAAGGATGTGTGGGGATGTTGGGGTCCTGGGTGTGGGAAGTACAGTGTCTGCACTCTGAAGGATGAATGGGGATGTTGGGGTCCTGGGTGTGGGAAGTACAGTGTCTGCACTCTGAAGGATGAGTGGGGATGTTGGGGTCCTGGGTGTAGGAAGTACAGTGTCTGCACACTGAAGGATGAGTGGGGATGTTGGGGTCCTGGGTGTGGGAAGTACAGTGTCTGCACTCTGAAGGATGAGTGGGGATGTTGGGGTCCTGGGTGTGGGAAGTACAGTGTCTGCACTCTGAAGGATGAGTGGGGATGTTGGGGTCCTGGGTGTGGGAAGTACAGTGTCTGCACTCTGAAGGATGAGTGGGGATGTTGGGGTCCTGGGTGTGGTAAGTACAGTGTCTGCACTCTGAAGGATGAGTGGGGATGTTGGGGTCCTGGGTGTGGGAAGTACAGTGTCTGCACTCTGAAGGATGTGTGGGGATGTTGGGGTCCTGGGTGTGGGAAGTACAGTGTCTGCACTCTGAAGGATGAATGGGGATGTTGGGGTCCTGGGTGTGGGAAGTACAGTGTCTGCACTCTGAAGGATGAGTGGGGATGTTGGGGTCCTGGGTGTAGGAAGTACAGTGTCTGCACTCTGAAGGATGAGTGGGGATGTTGGGGTCCTGGGTGTAGGAAGTACAGTGTCTGCACTCTGAAGGATGAGTGGGAATGTTGGGGTCCTGGGTGTGGGAAGTACAGTGTCTGCACTCTGAAGGATGAGTGGGAATGTTGGGGTCCTGGGTGTGGGAAGTACAGTGTCTGCACTCTGAAGGATGAGTGGGGATGTTGGGGTCCTGGGTGTGGGAAGTACAGTGTCTGCACTCTGAAGGATGAGTGGGGATGTTGGGGTCCTGGGTGTGGGAAGTACAGTGTCTGCACTCTGAAGGATGAGTGGGAATGTTGGGGTCCTGGGTGTGGGAAGTACAGTGTCTGCACTCTGAAGGATGAGTGGGGATGTTGGGGTCCTGGGTGTGGGAAGTACAGTGTCTGCACTCTGAAGGATGAGTGGGGATGTTGGGGTCCTGGGTGTGGGAAGTACAGTGTCTGCACTCTGAAGGATGAGTGGGGATGTTGGGGTCCTGGGTGTGGGAAGTACAGTGTCTGCACTCTGAAGGATGTGTGGGGATGTTGGGGTCCTGGGTGTGGGAAGTACAGTGTCTGCACTCTGAAGGATGAATGGGGATGTTGGGGTCCTGGGTGTGGGAAGTACAGTGTCTGCACTCTGAAGGATGAGTGGGGATGTTGGGGTCCTGGGTGTAGGAAGTACAGTGTCTGCACTCTGAAGGATGAGTGGGGATGTTGGGGTCCTGGGTGTGGGAAGTACAGTGTCTGCACTCTGAAGGATGAGTGGGAATGTTGGGGTCCTGGGTGTGGGAAGTACAGTGTCTGCACTCTGAAGGATGAGTGGGGATGTTGGGGTCCTGGGTGTGGGAAGTACAGTGTCTGCACTCTGAAGGATGAGTGGGGATGTTGGGGTCCTGGGTGTGGGAAGTACAGTGTCTGCACTCTGAAGGATGAGTGGGGATGTTGGGGTCCTGGGTGTGGGAAGTACAGTGTCTGCACTCTGAAGGATGAGTGGGGATGTTGGGGTCCTGGGTGTGGGAAGTACAGTGTCTGCACTCTGAAGGATGAGTGGGGATGTTGGGGTCCTGGGTGTGGGAAGTACAGTGTCTGCACTCTGAAGGATGAGTGGGGATGTTGGGGTCCTGGGTGTGGGAAGTACAGTGTCTGCACTCTGAAGGATGTGTGGGGATGTTGGGGTCCTGGGTGTGGGAAGTACAGTGTCTGCACTCTGAAGGATGTGTGGGGATGTTGGGGTCCTGGGTGTGGGAAGTACAGTGTCTGCACTCTGAAGGATGAGTGGGAATGTTGGGGTCCTGGGTGTGGGAAGTACAGTGTCTGCACTCTGAAGGATGAGTGGGGATGTTGGGGTCCTGGGTGTGGGAAGTACAGTGTCTGCACTCTGAAGGATGAGTGGGGATGTTGGGGTCCTGGGTGTGGGAAGTACAGTGTCTGCACTCTGAAGGATGAGTGGGGATGTTGGGGTCCTGGGTGTGGGAAGTACAGTGTCTGCACTCTGAAGGATGAGTGGGGATGTTGGGGTCCTGGGTGTGGGAAGTACAGTGTCTGCACTCTGAAGGATGAGTGGGGATGTTGGGGTCCTGGGTGTGGGAAGTACAGTGTCTGCACTCTGAAGGATGAGTGGGGATGTTGGGGTCCTGGGTGTGGGAAGTACAGTGTCTGCACTCTGAAGGATGAGTGGGGATGTTGGGGTCCTGGGTGTGGGAAGTACAGTGTCTGCACTCTGAAGGATGAGTGGGGATGTTGGGGTCCTGGGTGTGGGAAGTACAGTGTCTGCACTCTGAAGGATGAGTGGGGATGTTGGGGTCCTGGGTGTGGGAAGTACAGTGTCTGCACTCTGAAGGATGAGTGGGGATGTTGGGGTCCTGGGTGTGGGAAGTACAGTGTCTGCACTCTGAAGGATGAGTGGGGATGTTGGGGTCCTGGGTGTGGGAAGTACAGTGTCTGCACTCTGAAGGATGAGTGGGGATGTTGGGGTCCTGGGTGTGGGAAGTACAGTGTCTGCACTCTGAAGGATGAGTGGGGATGTTGGGGTCCTGGGTGTGGGAAGTACAGTGTCTGCACTCTGAAGGATGAGTGGGGATGTTGGGGTCCTGGGTGTGGGAAGTACAGTGTCTGCACTCTGAAGGATGAGTGGGGATGTTGGGGTCCTGGGTGTGGGAAGTACAGTGTCTGCACTCTGAAGGATGAGTGGGGATGTTGGGGTCCTGGGTGTGGGAAGTACAGTGTCTGCACTCTGAAGGATGAGTGGGGATGTTGGGGTCCTGGGTGTGGGTACAGTGTCTGCACAAGTGAGTGGGGATGTTGGGGTCCTGGGTGTGGGAAGTACAGTGTCTGTCTGCACTCTGAAGGATGAGTGGGGATGTTGGGGTCCTGGGTGTGGGAAGTACAGTGTCTGCACTCTGAAGGATGAGTGGGGATGTTGGGGTCCTGGGTGTGGGAAGTACAGTGTCTGCACTCTGAAGGATGAGTGGGAATGTTGTAAATCAAAGGGTCATTCCAACCGTGATTCATTACACTTCTGGTAAGACAGCTGTTAAATGAATAATGAATAAATTTCATTGTTGGGTCTCTATATATAATGTTAAGTATCTTATCTTACGAAAGATAAGATACATAAAATCATTTTTGTCTCCACAGTGATGGTGGTGGCGCCTCTCTCAACCTTCCTGATGTTGAGCGTTGAGGGTGAGGGCAGTGTGGGCGTGGGGCGGCTCCTGCCTGACCCCGCCCAAACCGCCCATGTCTGTCAGAGCCCAGAGGCTGTCATCTTGGCAACATCACCACTGAGAGCTGTGTGGAGGCTGCAGCCTGGTGACCATCCTCACAAGGTCATCTTCAGGTAGGTCCTGTTGATCAGGTCGGTTCTTTCTGTTGTTGAGCAGGTTGGTCCTTCCTGTTGTTGAATAGGTTGGCCTTCCTGTTACTGAACAGGTGACTTGGCTGCCACTGAACAAATAGAATATTCCTGTTGAACAAGAACATCCTAACAGCTTATCCCAGATGCTGTTGAACAAGTAAATTCCAGCCGTTGTTGAACAGCACCAGGGAGTAAGTAAGTAAGTAAATAAGTTTATTAAGGTATACCCAAATACAGTTACAAAGATTATCATACATAACAACATATGTGTAGAGAACCTGGGACAACATATGTGTAGAGAACCTGGGACAACATATGTGTAGAGAACCTGGGACAACATATGTGTAGAGAACCTGGGATAACATATGTGTAGAGAACCTGGGATAACATATGTGTAGAGAACCTGGGATAACATATGTGTAGAGAACCTGGGATAACATATGTGTAGAGAACCTGGGATAACCTGAAAAAGTCACACTGACTTTGTTCCACTGGGGTAGTTCACAAAAAGAGTACCAGAGAACAAGTGACAGGGAGAGTACCAGGGAACAAGTGACAGGGAGAGTACCAGGGAACAAGTGAAAGGGAGAGTACCAGAGAACAAGTGACAGGGAGGGTACCAGGGAACAAGTGACAGGGAGAGTACCAGAGAACAAGTGACAGGGAGAGTACCAGAGAACAAGTGAAAGGGAGAGTACCAGGGAACAAGTGAAAGGGAGAGTACCAGAGAACAAGTGACAGGGAGAGTACCAGAGAACAAGTGAAAGGGAGAGTACCAGGGAACAAGTGAAAGGGAGAGTACCAGGGAACAAGTGAAAGGGAGAGTACCAGAGAACAAGTGACAGGGAGAGTACCAGGGAACAAGTGAAAGGGAGAGTACCAGAGAACAAGTGAAAGGGAGAGTACCAGAGAACAAGTGACAGGGAGGGTACCAGGGAACAAGTGACAGGGAGAGTACCAGAGAACAAGTGAAAGGGAGAGTACCAGAGAACAAGTGACAGGGAGGGTACCAGGGAACAAGTGAAAGGGAGAGTACCAGAGAACAAGTGAAAGGGAGAGTACCAGAGAACAAGTGACAGGGAGAGTACCAGAGAACAAGTGACAGGGAGAGTACCAGAGAACAAGTGAAAGGGAGAGTACCAGGGAACAAGTGAAAGGGAGAGTACCAGAGAACAAGTGAAAGGGAGAGTACCAGAGAACAAGTGACAGGGAGGGTACCAGGGAACAAGTGACAGGGAGAGTACCAGAGAACAAGTGAAAGGGAGAGTACCAGAGAACAAGTGACAGGGAGGGTACCAGGGAACAAGTGAAAGGGAGAGTACCAGAGAACAAGTGAAAGGGAGAGTACCAGAGAACAAGTGACAGGGAGAGTACCAGAGAACAAGTGACAGGGAGAGTACCAGGGAATAAGCGACAGGGAGAGTACCAGAGAACAAGTAACAGGGAGAGTACCAGGGAACAAGCGACAGGGAGAGTACCAGAGAACAAGTGACAGGGAGAGTACCAGGGAACAAGTGACAGGGAGAGTACCAGAGAACAAGTGACAGGGAGAGTACCAGGGAACAAGTGACAGGGAGAGTACCAGAGAACAAGTAACAGGGAGAGTACCAGAGAACAAGTGACAGGGAGAGTACTAGAGAACAAGTGACAGGGAGAGTACCAGGGAACAAGTGACAGGGAGAGTACCAGAGAACAAGTAACAGGGAGAGTACCAGAGAACAAGTGACAGGGAGAGTACCAGGGAACAAGTGACAGGGAGAGTACCAGGGAACAAGCGACAGGGAGAGTACCAGGGAACAAGTGACAGGGAGAGTACCAGGGAACAAGTAACAAGGAGAGTACCAGGGAACAAGTGACAGGGAGAGTACCAGGGAACAAGTGGCAATGAGAGTACCAGAGAACAAGTGACAGGGAGAGTACCAGAGAACAAGTGACAGGGAGAGTACCAGGGAACAAGTGACAAGGAGAGTACCAGAGAACAAGTGACAGGGAGAGTACCAGGGAACAAGTGACAGGGAGAGTACCAGGGAACAAGCGACAGGGAGAGTACCAGGGAACAAGCGACAGGGAGAGTACCAGGGAACAAGCGACAGGGAGAGTAGCAGGGAACAAGCGACAGAGAGAGTACCAGAGAACAAGTAACAAGGAGAGTACCAGGGAACAAGTGACAGGGAGAGTACCAGGGAACAAGTGACAGGGAGAGTACCAGGGAACAAGTGACAGGGAGAGTACCAGGGAACAAGCGACAGGGAGAGTACCAGGGAACAAGCGACACGGAGAGTACCAGGGAACAAGCGACAGAGAGAGTACCAGAGAACAAGTAACAAGGAGAGTACCAGAGAGCAAGTGACAGGGAGAGTACCAGGGAAGAAGTGACAGGGAGAGTACCAGGGAACAAGCGACAGGGAGAGTACCAGGGAACAAGCGACACGGAGAGTACCAGGGAACAAGCGACAGAGAGAGTACCAGAGAACAAGTAACAAGGAGAGTACCAGGGAACAAGTGACAGGGAGAGTACAAGGGAACAAGTGACAGGGAGAGTACCAGGGAACAAGTGACAGGGAGAGTACCAGGGAACAAGCGACAGGGAGAGTACCAGGGAACAAGCGACACGGAGAGTACCAGGGAACAAGCGACAGAGAGAGTACCAGAGAACATGTAACAAGGAGAGTACCAGGGAACAAGTGACAAGGAGAGTACCAGGGAACAAGTGATAGGGAGAGTACCAGGGAACAAGTGACAGGGAGAGTACCAGGGAACAAGTGACAGGGAGAGTACCAGGGAACAAGTGACAGGGAGAGTACCAGGGAACAAGTGATAGGGAGAGTACCAGGGAACAAGTGACAGGGAGAGTACCAGGGAACAAGTGACAGGGAGAGTACCAGGGAACAAGTGACAAGGAGAATACCAGAGAACAAGTGACAGGGAGAGTACCAGGGAACAAGTGACAGGGAGAGTAACAGGGAACAAGTAACAGCAAGAGAACCAGGGAACAAGTGACAGGGAGATTACCAGGGAACAAGTGACAGGGAGAGTACCAGAGAACAAGTGACAGGGAGAGTACCAGGGAACAAGTGACAGGGAGAGTACCAGAGAGCAAGTGACAGGGAGAATACCAGGGAACAAGTGACAGGGAGAGTAACAGGGAACAAGTGACAGGGAGAGTACCAGGGAACGAGCGACAGGGAGAGTACCCGGGAACAAGCGACAGGGAGAGTACCAGGGAACAAGTAACAGGGAGAGTACCAGGGAACGAGTACCAGGGAACAAGTGACAGGGAGAGTACCAGGGAACAAGTGACAGGGAGAGTACCAGGGAACAAGTGACAGGGAGAGTACCAGGGAACAAGCGACAGGGAGAGTACCAGGGAACAAGCGACAGAGAGAGTACCAGGGAACAAGTAACAGGGAGAGTACCAGGGAACAAACGAGAGGGAGAGTACCAGGGAACAAGTGACAGAGAGAGTACCAGGAAACAAGCGATAGGGAGAGTACCAGGGAACAAGCGACGGAGAGTACCAGGGAACAAGCGACAGGGAGAGTACCAGGGAACAAGTAACAGGGAACAAATGACAGGGAGAGTACCAAGGAACAAGTAACAGGGAGAGTACCAGGGAACAAGTAACAGGGAGAGTACCAGGGAACAAGTAACAGGGAGAGTACCAGGGAACAAGTGACAGGGAGAGTACCAGGGAACAAGTGACAGGGAGAGTACCAGGGAACAAGCGACAGGGAGAGTACCAGGGAACAAGCGACAGAGAGAGTACCAGGGAACAAGTAACAGGGAGAGTACCATGGAACAAACGAGAGGGAGAGTACCAGGGAACAAGTGACAGAGAGAGTACCAGGAAACAAGCGATAGGGAGAGTACCAGGGAACAAGCGACGGAGAGTACCAGGGAACAAGCGACAGGGAGAATACCAGGGAACAAGTAACAGGGAACTAATGACAGGGAGAGTACCAAGGAACAAGTAACAGGGAGAGTACCAGGGAACAAGTAACAGGGAGAGTACCAGGGAACAAGTAACAGGGAGAGTACCAGGGAACAAGTGACAGGGAGAGTACCAGGGAACAAGTGACAGGGAGAGTACCAGGGAACAAGTGACAGGGAGAGTACCAGGGAACAAGTGACAGGGTAGAGTGCCAAGTGAACAATAACAAGGTTAGAGTGCCAAGTGAACAATAACAAGGGTAGAGTGCCAAGTGAACAATAACAAGGGTAGAGTGCCAAGTGAACAATAACAAGCGTAGAGTGCCAAGTGAACAATAACAAGGGTAGAGTGCCAAGTGAACAATAACAAGGGTAGAGTGCCAAGTGAACAATAACAAGGGTAGAGTGCCAAGTGCCTGCTGGTAATCCTCTTCCGGGAGTGTTAGGGGAGGTAACACCTGAAAGCGACAGGTGGCAGTGCAAGTGGGGGTGCAGATGGTGATGGTGCAGATGGTTACAGGTGGTGGTGGTGACAGATAGTGGTGGTGCAGGTGGCGACAGGTAGTGGTGGTGCAGGTGGTGGCAGGCGGTGTTGATGCAGGTGGTGGTAGGGGTGCATGTGGTGATAGGTGGTGGTGGTGCAGGTGGTGACAGGTGGTGGTGGTGCAGGTGGTGAACACCTGCCATTCTACACCTGGCTACCTAGCCATAACTACTTGTTAAAGCTCCTCATTGCAGAAAGTCAGACTCTCCTCTTGGATCAAACCTGATCAATTCTCGCTGGTTCTGAACCACCCTTACGGATTTAATGCTTCATTATAATTAATAATAATAACGATAATACAAGGTAAGAGAAAATAATAATACACGAAATTCGTAAGCATAAATGTCCCCATTTTTTTTGGAAGATGAAAAAAAAAAAAAAAAAATTCTCTTTGACAATTTCTCCCCTCAAGGAAGGTTCCATGATGTTGGTGAGGGGCTCTTGATCCAGGGAACTGGATCCCCCCCCCAGGCGCTGTATAATCCTCCGGGTTTAGCGCTTCCCCCTTGATGATAATAATAATAATTTGACAATTTCTGCTGCCTGCAGCCAGGGTATAATTGATGACAACTGCTGCCTGCAGCCAGGGTATAATTGATGACAACTGCTGCCTGCAGCCAGGGTATAATTGATGACAACTGCTGCCTGCAGCCAGGGTATAATTGATGATAACTGCTGCCTGCAGCCAGGGTATAATTGATGACAACTGCTGCCTGCAGCCAGGGTATAATTGATGACAACTGCTGCCTGCAGCCAGGGTATAATTGATGACAACTGCTGCCTGCAGCCAGGGTATAATTGATGACAACTGCTGCCTGCAGCCAGGGTATAATTGATGATAACTGCTGCCTGCAGCCAGGGTATAATTGATGACAACTGCTGCCTGCAGCCAGGGTATAATTGATGACAACTGCTGCCTGCAGCCAGGGTATAATTGATGACAACTGCTGCCTGCAGCCAGGGTATAATTGATGACAACTGCTGCCTGCAGCCAGGGTAAAATTGATGATAACTGCTGCCTGCAGCCAGGGTATGATTGATGACAACTGCTGCCTGCAGCCAGGGTATAATTGATGACAACTGCTGCCTGCAGCCAGGGTATAATTGATGACAACTGCTGCCTGCAGCCAGGGTATAATTGATGACAACTGCTGCCTGCAGCCAGGGTAAAATTGATGATAACTGCTGCCTGCAGCCAGGGTATAAGTGATGATAACTGCTGCCTGCAGCCAGGGTATAATTGATGACAACTGCTGCCTGCAGCCAGGGTATAATTGATGACAACTGCTGCCTGCAGCCAGGGTATAATTGATGACAACTGCTGCCTGAAGCCAGGGTATAATTGATGACAACTGCTGCCCGCAGCCAGGGTATAATTGATGACAACTGCTGCCTGCAGCCAGGGTATAATTGATGACAACTGCTGCCTGCAGCCAGGGTAAAATTGATGATAACTGCTGCCTGCAGCCAGGGTATAAGTGATGATAACTGCTGCCTGCAGCCAGGGTATAATTGATGACAACTGCGGCCTGCAGCCAGGGTATAATTGATGATAACTGCTGCCTGCAGCCAGGGTATAATTGATGATAACTGCTGCCTGCAGCCAGGGTATAATTGATGATAACTGCTGCCTGCAGCCAGGGTATAATTGATGATAACTGCTGCCTGCAGCCAGGGTATAATTGATGACAACTGCTTCCTGCACCCAGGGTATAATTGATGACAACTGCTGCCTGCAGCCAGGGTATAATTGATGATAACTGCTGCCTGCAGCCAGGGTATAATTGATGACAAATGCTGCCCGCAGCCAGGGTATAATTGATGACAAATGCTTCCTGCAGCCAGGGTATAATTGATGACAAATGCTGCCCGCAGCCAGGGTATAATTGATGACAAATGCTGCCTGCAGCCAGAGTATAATTGATGACAAATGCTGCCCGCAGCCAGGGTATAATTGATGAAAAATGCTGCCTGCAGCCAGGGTATAATTGATGACAAATACTGCCTGCAGCCAGGGTATAATTGATGAAAAGTGCTGCCTGCAGCCAGGGTATAATTGATGACAAATGCTGCCTGCAGCCATGGTATAATTGATGACAAATGCTGCCTGCAGCCAGGGTATATTTGATGACAAATGCTGCCTGCAGCCATGGTATAATTGATGACAAATGCTGCCTGCAGCCAGGGTATAATTGATGACAAATGCTGCCCGCAGCCAGGGTATAATTGATGACAAATGTTGCCCGCAGCTAGGGTATAATTGATGACAAATGCTGCCTGCAGCCAGGGTATAATTGATGACAAATGTTGCCCGCAGCCAGGGTATAATTTCTTATGTTCTTGACTCATTAACACACCTGCAAAGAGGAAGAATTGGTTGAACCTCGTGGGTCTGGGGGTTCTGGGTGAGTCTGGGTGGGTCTGAGTGAGTTTGGGAGGGTCTTATTGAGTCTGGGCGGGTCTGAGTGAGTCTTGGTGGGTCTGAGTGAGTCCTGGTGGGTCTGGGTGTGTCTGAGTGAGTCTGGGCATGGGCATGTCATTTATCGCTTGTTCGAAGTCATTTGGCGTCAGGATAACATCGGATAGGTGGGTTTGGGTGAGTGAGTGGGTCTGAGTGAGTCTGGGTGGGTCTGGGTGGGTTTGGGTGAGTTTGGGTGGGTCTGGATGGGTTTGGGTGAGTCTGGGTGTGTCTTAATGAGTCTGGGTGGGTCTGGGTGAGTCTTGGTGGGTCTGGGTGAGTCTGGATGGGTTTGGGTGAGTCTGGGTAAGTCTGGGTGGGTCTGGGTGAGTCTGGGTGGGTTTGGGTGAGTCTGAGTGGGTCTGAGTGAGTTTGGATGGGTCTGGATGGGTCTGAGTGAGTCTGGGTGGGTCTGGGTGAGTCTGGATGGGTTTGGGTGAGTCTAGGTGAGTCTGGGTGGGTCTGGGTGAGTCTGGGTGGGTTTTGATGAGTCTGAGTGGGTCTGAGTGAGTCTGGGTGGGTCTGGGTGGGTCTGGGTGGGTTTGGGTGGGATTGGGTGAGTTTGGGTGGGTCTGGATGGGTTTGGGTGAGTCTGGGTGGGTCTGAATGAGGCTGGGTGGGTCTGGGTGAGTCTTGGTGGGTCTGGGTGAGTCTGGATGGATTTGGGTGAGTCTGGGTAAGTCTGGGTGGGTCTGGGTGAGTCTGGGTGGGTTTGGGTGAGTCTGAGTCGGTCTGAGTGAGTCTGGATGGGTCTGAGTGAGTCCGGGTGGGTCTGGGTGAGTCTGGATGGGTTTGGGTCAGTCTAGGTGAGTCTGGGTGGGTTTGGGTGAGTCTGAGTGGGTCTGAGTGGGTCTGGATGGGTCTGGGTGGGTTTGGGTGAGTTTGGGTGGGTCTGGATGGGTTTGGGTGAGTCTGGGTGGGTCTGGGTGAGTCTTTGTGAGTCTTGGTGAGTCTGGGTGGATTTGGGTGAGTATGGGTAAGTCTGGGTGGGTCTGGGTGAGTCTGGGTGGGCTTGGGTTAGTCTGAGTGGGTTTGAGTGAGTCTGGATGGGTCTGAGTGAGTTTGGGTGGGTCTGGGTGAGTCTGGATGGGTTTGGGTGAGTCTCGGTGGGTTTGGGTGAGTCTGGGTAGGTTTGAGTGGGTCTGGGTGGGTTTGGGTGAATTTGGGTGGGTCTGGGTGAGTCTTGGTGGGTCTGGGTGAGTCTGGGTGAGTTTGAGTGAGTCTGGGTGGGTCTAGGTGAGTGGGTGGGTCTGGGTGGATCTTTGTGGGTCTGGGTGAGTCTGGGTGGGTCTGGGTGAGTCTGGGTGGGTCTGGGTGAGTCTGAGGGGGTCTGGGTGAGTCTAGGTAGGTATGGGTGGGTCTGGGTGAGTCCGAGGGGGTCTGGGTGAGTCTAGGTAGGTCTAGGTGGGTCTGGGTGGGTCTGGGTGAGTCTAGGTAGGTCTGGGTGGGTCTGGGTGGGTCTATGTAGGTCTGGATAGGTCTGGGTGGGTCTGCGTGAATCTAGGTAGGTCTGGGTGGGTCTGGGTGGGTCTAGGTAGGTCTGGGTAGGTCTGGGTGGGTCTGGGTGGGTCTGGGTGGGTCTGGGTGAGTCTGGGTAGGTCTGGGTAGGTCTGGGTGAGTCTGGGTAAGTCTGGGTGGGTCTGGGTGAGTCTAGGTAGGTCTGGGTGGGTCTGGGTGAGTCTAGGTAGGTCTGGGTGGGTCTGGGTGAGTCTAGGTAGGTCTGGGTGGGTCTGGGTGGGTCTGGGTAGGTCTGGGTGGGTCTGGGTGAGTCTAGGTAGGTCTGGGTGGGTCTGGGTGAGTCTGGGTAGGTCTGGGTGGGTCTGGGTGAGTCTAGGTAGGTCTGGGTGAGTCTGGGTGAGTCTGAGTGAGTCTGGGTGAATCTGAGTGAGTCTGAGTGAGTCTGGGTGAGTCTGAGTGAGTCTGGGTGAGTCTGTGTGGGTCTGGGTGGGTCTGGGTGAGTCTGGGTGGGTCTGGGTGCGTCTGGGTGAGTGTGGGTGGGTCTGGGTAGGTCTGGGTGAGTCTGGGTGGGTCTGGGTGGGTCTGGGTGGGTCTGGGTGAGTCTGGGTGGGTCTGGGTGGGTCTGGGTGGGTTTTGGTGTGTCTGGGTGGGTCTGGGTGGGTCTGGGTGGGTCTGGGTGAGTCTGGGAGGGTCTGGGTGGGTCTGGGTGAGTCTGGGTGGGTCTTGGTGGGTTTGGGTGGGTCTGGGTGGGTCTGGGTGAGTCTGGGTGGGTCTGGGTGGGTCTGGGTGGGTCTGGGTGAGTCTGGGAGGGTCTGGGTGGGTCTGGGTGAGTCTGGGTGGGTCTGGGTGGGTCTGTGTGGGTCTGGGTGGGTCTGGGTGGGTCTGGGTGGGTCTGGGTGAGTCTGGGAGGGTCTGGGTGGATCTGGGTGAGTCTGGGTGGGTCTGGGTGGGTCTGTGTGAGTGTGGGTGGGTCTGGGTGAGTCTGGGTGGGTCTGGGTAGGTCTGGGTGGGTGTGGGTGGGTCTGGGTGTTTCTGGGTGGGTCTGGGTGAGTCTGGGTGGGTCTGGGTGAGTCTGCGTGGGTCTGGGTGGGTCTGGGTGAGTGGGTGGGTCTGGGTGGGTCTGGGTAGGTCTGGGTGGGTCTGTGTGAGTCTGGGTGGGTCTGGGTGAGTCTGGGTGGGTCTGGGTGGGTCTCGATAGGTCTGGGTGGGTCTGGGTGGGTCTGTGTGGGTCTGGGTGGGTCTGGGTGAGTCTGGGTGGGTCTGGGTGGGTCTGGGTGAGTCTGGGTGGGTCTGGGTGGGTCTGGGTGGGTCTGGGTGGGTCTGGGTGAGTCTGGGTGGGTCTGGGTGGGTCTGGGTGAGTCTGGGTGGGTCTGGGTGGGTCTGGGTGAGTCTGGGTGAGTCTGGGTGGGTCTGGGTGGGTCTGGGTGGGTCTGGGTGAGTCTGGGTGTGTCTGGGTGGGTCTGGGTGGGTCTGGGTGAGTCTGGGTGAGTATGGATGGGTCTGGGTAGGTCTGGGTGGGTCTGGGTGGGTCTGGGTGAGTCTGGGTGGGTCTGGTTGAGTCTGGGTGGGTCTGGGTGGGTCTGTGTGGGTCTGGGTGGGTCTGGATGGGTCTGGGTGGGTCTGGGTGGGTCTGGGTGGGTCTGGGTGAGTCTGGGTGGGTCTGGTTGAGTCTGGGTGGGTCTGCGTGGGTCTGGGTGGGTCTGGGTGAGTCTGGGTGGGTCTGGGTAGGTCTGGGTGGGTCTGGGTGGGTCTGGGTGGGTCTGGGTGGGTGTGGGTGAGTCTGGGTGGGTCTGGGTGAGTCTGGGTGGATCTGGGTGGGTCTCGGTAGGTCTGGGTGGGTCTGGGTGGGTCTGGGTGGGTTTGGGTGAGTCTGGGTGGGTCTGGGTGAGTCTGGGTGGGTCTGGGTGGGTCTGGGTGGGTCTGGGTGAGTCTAGGTAGGTCTGGGTGGGTCTGGGTGGGTCTGGGTGAGTCTAGGTAGGTCTGGATGGGTCTGGGTGAGTCTGGGTGAGTCTGAGTGAGTCTAGGTGAGTCTGAGTGAGTCTGGGTGAGTCTGAGTGAGTGGGTGGGTCTGGGTGGGTCTGGGTAGGTCTGGGTGAGTCTGGGTGGGTCTGGGTGAGTCTGGGTGGGTCTGGGTGGGTCTGGGTGGGTCTGGGTGGGTCTGGGTGAGTCTGGGTGGGTCTGGGTGGGTCTGGGTGGGTCTGGGTGAGTCTGGGTGGGTCTGGGTGGGTCTGTGTGGGTCTGGGTGGGTCTGGGTGAGTCTGAGTGAGTCTGGGTGAATCTGAGTGAGTCTGAGTGAGTCTGGGTGAGTCTGAGTGAGTCTGGGTGAGTCTGAGTGAGTCTGGGTGAGTCTGAGTGAGTCTGGGTGAGTCTGAGTGAGTCTGAGTGAGGCTGAGTGAGTCTGAGTGAGTCTGGGTGAGTCTGAGTGAGTCTGGGTGAGTCTAGGTGAGTCTGGGTAGGTCTGGGTGGGTCTGGGTGGGTCTGGGTGAGTCTGGGTGGGTGTGGGTGGGTCTGGGTGAGTCTGGGTAGGTCTGGGTGGGTCTGGGTGGGTCTGGGTGAGTCTGGGTGAGTCTGGATGAGTCTGGGTAGGTCTGGGTGGGTCTGGGTGGGTCTGGGTGGGTCTGGGTAGGTCTGGGTGGGTCTGGGTGGGTCTGGGTGAGTCTGGGTGGGTCTGGGTGGGTCTGGGTGGGTCTGGGTGGGTCTGGGTGGGTCTCGGTAGGTCTGGGTGGGTCTGAGGGGGTCTGGGTGAGTCTAGGTAGGTCTGGGTGGGTCTGGGTGAGTCTAGGTAGGTCTGGGTGGGTCTGGGTAGGTCTCGGTGGGTCTGGGTGGGTCTGGGTGGGTCTGGGTGAGTCTGGGTGGGTCGGGGGGGGTCTGGGTGAGTCTGGGTGGGTCTGGGTGAGTCTGGGTAGGTCTGGGTGGGTCTGGGTGGGTCTGGGTGGGTCTGGGTGGGTCTGGGTGGGTCTGGGTGAGTCTGGGTAAGTCTGGGTGGGTCTGGGTGAGTCTAGGTAGGTCTGGGTGGGTCTGGGTAGGTCTGGGTGGGTCTGGGTGGGTCTGGGTGGGTCTGGGTGAGTCTGGGTGGGTCTGGGTGGGTCTGGGTGGGTCTGGGTGGGTCGGCCATGTTGGCTGGTCAATTTATCAATCATGAATGGTAAACAGGGAGGCGGTGGACGGCCCCAACTCTCTTTATTGTCTTCATTTCCACCCAAATGAAATGGAAACAGTGTGTGTGCGCGTGTTCGTGCGTGTGCGTGCGTGTGCGTGTGCGTGTGTGTGCGTGTGCATGTGCGTGTGCGTGTGCGTGTGCGTGCGTGTGCATGTGCGTGTGCGTGCGTTCGTGCACTGCCATTTACAGCAGTGAAATAATTCTTAAACAGTAAATAAGTCTTACTAATAATGTTTATATACTCTCATTCTCTCCCTATCTGTTTCCTCTCCCTCTTTTCTCTCTCTCTCCTCTCTCTCTCTCTCCCTCTCTCTCTCCTCTCCCTCTCTCTCTCCCCTCCCTCTCTCTCCCTCTCTCTCTCCTCTCTCTCTCTCTCTCCTCTCCCTCTCTTATTCATTTACTCAGCAAAACAAAACAAATTCTTCCTACTCAGAGAGTCTTTTAGAAGATTCTTACAAACACAGATCCAGGGGGAGTTTCAGGGAAATTATAAACCTTGGCTCTGAAGGCCCTTGTGAATACTCTCTCTCTCTCTCTCTCTCTCTCTCTCTCTCTCTCTCTCTCTCTCTCTCTCTCTCTCTCTCTCTCTCTCTCTCTCTCTCTCTCTCTTCTCCATGCCTCCAAAATCCACTCGTGTTTTCTCACTCAGGAAATATTATATTTTCTCTATTCTAAAAACTCTTGGAAACGCTTAATATTAATATTAATTCAGGTAAGTTTTTCTCTCCACAGACTCAGAGTTGACATTTATATCAGACTTTAAAATGAATTTCTACCGAGTCACCTCACCTTTTTTTTTGAGGCTAATAATATAACTTTAGTAAATTTTGATTTTGATAAACTTAAAATTCATAATTACATTTCGTTATAAATTTTATTAGATTTAGTTTTCCACTAGTTTTTTTTCGACGTCAAAAAACTGCCTTTTATGGCCAAGAAACTTTAACAGGTTTCAGCGACAGGTTTCAGTGACAGGTTTCAGCGACAGGTTTCAGTGACAGGTTTCAGTGACAGGTTTCAGCGACAGGTTTCAGTGACAGGTTTCAGCGACAGGTTTTAGTGACAGGCTTCAGTGACAGGTTTCAGCGACAGGTTTCAGTGACAGGTTTCAGCGACAGGTTTCAGTGACAGGCTTCAGTGACAGGTTTCAGCAACAGGTTTCAGCGACAGGTTTCAGTGACAGGTTTCAGCGACAGGTTTCAGTGACAGGTTTTAGTGACAGGCTTCAGTGACAGGTTTCAGCGACAGGTTTCAGCGACAGGTTTCAGCGACAGGTTTCAGCGACAGGTTTCAGTGACAGGTTTTAGTGACAGGCTTCAGTGACAGGTTTCAGCGACAGGTTTCAGCGACAGGTTTCAGCGATAGGTTTCAGTGATAGGTTTCAGTGTTAAATATTCAGAGCATCAATTATCTGACTTAGTCTAACTTAACATTACTATTAACTTGAAGAAATAACAGTGTCGCCACTTACCACTACAGTAAGTGTCCTGCTAGTCCCTCCGTAGCCACTTACCACTAGAGTAAGTGGCCTCCTAGTATAGTGTCGCCACTTACCACTACAGTAAGTGTCCTGCTAGTCCCTCCGTAGCCACTTACCACTAGAGTAAGTGGCCTCCTAGTATAGTGTCGCCACTTACCACTAC
Source organism: Cherax quadricarinatus (assembly GCF_038502225.1). Lineage (NCBI taxonomy): Eukaryota > Metazoa > Arthropoda > Malacostraca > Decapoda > Parastacidae > Cherax > Cherax quadricarinatus. The sequence goes on from NC_091346.1 coordinate 13,904,301, forward strand.
AGTAAGTGTCCTGCTAGTCCCTCCGTAGCCACTTACCACTAGAGTAAGTGGCCTCCTAGTATAGTGTCGCCACTTACCACTACAGTAAGTGTCCTGCTAGTCCCTCCGTAGCCACTTACCACTAGAGTAAGTGGCCTCCTAGTATAGTGTCGCCACTTACCACTACAGTAAGTGTCCTGCTAGTCCCTCCGTAGCCACTTACCACTAGAGTAAGTGGCCTCCTAGTATAGTGTCGCCACTTACCACTACAGTAAGTGTCCTGCTAGTCCCTCCGTAGCCACTTACCACTAGAGTAAGTGGCCTCCTAGTATAGTGTCGCCACTTACCACTACAGTAAGTGTCCTGCTAGTCCCTCCGTAGCCACTTACCACTAGAGTAAGTGGCCTCCTAGTATAGTGTCGCCACTTAACACTACAGTAAGTGTCGCTAGTCAGATTTTACACGCGAGATGTCTCCAGTAATTGTATCTCCAGGCTTTTTTGAGCTCCAGGGATTAACATTGTCGTGACAGAGAGTGAGAGAGAGAGAGAGAGAGAGAGAGAGAGAGAGAGAGAGAGAGAGAGAGAGAGGAGAGAAGGATATATGGTCTATCTTGAGTCTATCTGCTGAAGAATAACCACAGTTTAGGTGCCTCTAATTTTGCCCCTTTGTAGCTAAGCCAGGATTATGTAACGCAAGGCTCTCTTCCTACCCTCCACACCTTCTGGACACTCTGCCGCCTTGAAAAGCACTGGGTAGTTACCAAATGTAGAATAATGGGCATGGATATCCAGTGGGTGAAGATGGAAGTAGAGATAGTTACACCACTATTACCACTACTATTCCCTGGATGGTCTGTGGGAGACTGATAGTCTGTGGTGTTCCTGTGAACTAACCTCCGGGATTCAGTGGTTACAGTCAACTCCTGTAACCACTGTAACTTATTCACAAGTATTAGTCCAGTTGATTCATATTTTTTTTTTTCACTTACGGCCTCAGTAGGCGATGTCAGTGTGAATATGATGGTGGTATAAACCTTGGTAATAAATACCGACAAGTTGGTTTAGAAAGACACGTAAGCAAACACTATAACATATTTATTAGAAAACGTTTCGGTCCTGGGACCTTTATCACTGAATCACTGAAGTGATCACTGAAGTGATCAAGGTCCCAGGACCGAAACGTTTTCTAATAAATATGTTATAGTGTTTGCTTACGTGTCTTTCTAAACCGAATATGATGGTATACAATACCGACAAGTTGATAAGTGTCTGTACTGGACTGAAGAAGCCTACTGTGTAGGCGAAACGTTTCGAAATAAAAATACCTAACTGTTGCACGTGTGTCTTATCAGTATGTTTCACTATTATTTAAATCCGTAAAATAATACATTTATGTTGCATCTCTTACCACAGAAAAATATTTTTCTTAGCAAAATAAAAACTGATATATTTCAAACACGATATTATAATTTGTAATTTTTCTTTTAAGCTCTAAGTGACGCATTTCCCACAAAACTGAAACTGGCTTCAATACAATATATTAGGGCGGTGAATTTCCCACCAGAACGAGAAAGTTTGCATTTTTTTTTATCCGTCAATTAAAATGCAAAGTTTGTAGAGGTCGCGACCCACTGATTAATGCCAGGTATTGTTTGTGTGTCACGTGTCCCTTGTATCAGTGGCTGCACTCACCACACTCGCTTATCATCGTAAAAACTAGAGGACGGGCGAAGCACAAGTTCCAGCCTCAACTTCAAGTTGTCCAAGTTGTCGGTGTGGAGTTGTCGGTGTGGAGTTGTCGGTGTGGAGTTGTCGGTGTGGAGTTGTCGGTGTGGAGATGTCTGTGCGGAGTTGTCGGTGTGGAGTTGTCGGTGTGATAATACATCTCACCAGAGATACTTGAGAGGAGTTCATTGCTCTCTGGTTACTCTTTCACACCGAGATTTCCTCACACTTCTAGCAAGACTGCTACTGAGTGAATGATTGTCAAGGTTTCATTTATTTTGGGTCACTGTACCTTGGTAGGAGACTGCTGTTGTGGGTATATATATATATATATATATATATATATATATATATATATATATATATATATATATATATATATTATATAAACACCAAGAAGGAAAAGGAGTCAGCCTTCAGATAATTGCTAGCACCCCTTTAACTCTCACTCTCCCACTCACCCCTCTCGCTCCTCTCCCTCTCACTTCCACTCACCCCTCTCTCTCACACCTCCACATAGTGTGTCAATCCCTGTGGCTCCTTCTCTGGACGGCAGCCATCAGGCTTCGCTAACAATGAACGTAAATTGAGTGGTTGGAGAGTGCCGGCACTGTTAGCAAACACTGGCACCTCCCTCCCTCCCTCCCTCTCTCCCTCACTGGCACTTCCCTCTCTCTCTCTCTCCTTCATTGGCACCTCCCTCTCTCTCTCCCTCACTGACACCTTCTCCTCTCTACACAGCAAGGTATCAGACATAGCAAAATATAGTTATAGCGAGGTATCAGGCGTAGCAACGTATCAGGAATCGTGTGTTGCGAGATATCTAAGCCTCTTTTAGCCATGTATCTAAAGGTCAGGAAAATTCTGCCTACATAGGAGAAATTGGGCCATTTTATATTCATGGATTTTTGGTGGCTGCCCTGAGTACCTCTGTCGTCAGCTTATATCTGAGGACACGGCTTCGACGTTTCTTCCTCTAAGTGGCGAAATGTTGTGACTTGGGTAGACTGTCTGTTTGTGATTGTTATTTTTGTGGCGATGTAGTTGGGAAGTTGACTCACTCGCTGGTTCACTCACTGTTTCACTCACAGGTTCACTCAGTGGTTCATTCACTGGTTCACTTGCTCACTGCTTTGCTAAGTGGTTCATTTACTGGCTCACTGATTCACCCACTCACTGATTCGTTCACTCACCGGTTAACTTACAGTGGTTCACACTCTGGTTCATTCACACTGGTTCGCACACTGGTTTACTGTCACAAAGACTGATTACAACTCTTCGCCTCAGTCAGTCTCAGGAGAGACGAATATAAACTGGGTTTCAGGACTGGAGAAACTCGATCACGGTATTGTAGTGTGTGTCTGTATGAGAGAGAGAGAGAGAGAGAGAGAGAGAGAGAGAGAGAGAGACTGAGAGAGAGAGAGACAGAGAGAGAGAGACAGAGAGAGAGAGAGACTGAGAGAGAGAGAGAGACTGAGAGAGAGAGAGAGAGAGAGACTGAGAGAGAGAGAGAGAGACTGAGAGAGAGAGAGAGAGACTGAGAGAGAGAGAGAGAGAGAGACTGAGAGAGAGAGAGAGAGACTGAGAGAGAGAGAGACTGAGAGAGAGACTGACTCAAATATTTATGCTTGCTTAAATTGAGGTTCATTTGGCTTGGTTTTTTCACTTTTTATTTGAGTGATAATTGATTCCCAAGCTGAAGGAAATCCACACATTGCAAAATAAACCTTTGTTAGGTCAGCGTTTTGCTCTGTGTAGAGCTGTACAAAGAGCGAAACGTTGATCCGTAATAATAGATTGTTCTGTATTCTGTGTCATTTGACTACGACGTTAGGATCTAGATTCCTAGCCTCTTGGATCCTAACCAAACATATTTATAAAACTCTGACTGGAATTTGACTCTGTCTACCTTCTCATCTACCCGGTTCCTCTTGCAACCTTAACACTAAAGCATCTCTAAGGCTCTTATGGGAGACCAGCTTCAATATCCAATATTCATCTCGTTCAGTTACCTCTCATGTCAAACACTGTCCATATCTATCGATGTTTCTAAATATATTGAATGTCGTGAACCCACACCCTTCTGATTTTCCATTGGCATCAGATTTATTTCCTCTTGTTTCCCCTCGTACAAGAGGGGTTTTCATTGCATATAGACCACGTGTAAAGGCTTTAGAAACTAAGCCTAACTCCTCTGTGGAGGAGAAAATGTATGGCCCTCTTGTACGAATTGACAATGTGGGCACCAGGGAAGGCTTATAAATGATTTGAGGTACAATAACAGTCTTTGTAAATAAATACAGGATCCTTGAATTCCTTGTAAAACCTTTAAAGTTTAAAGAAAGGGATTCAAGAGGAGGTCTGATAAAAATGGGAGAATAAAACACACATACACCAGTCGATTGAAAATTGAAATACTGAACCCAGGCGCTACACCCAGACACGTAAAACACAGGAATATTTTTAAAACATGAACGGTACAAAAAATATGCGAACAGAACCTGGTCACAAACGTACACACACAGAAAAGACTTAAACGCACGAACATAACATCAAACGAACACGAACAGAACGAGACAGGACGTGAACACACGCTTAATAGCATCGTCATCATTTAAAGTGAACATAATTAGTTCTGCTTAAAAAAATACCAAAAATGTTATGAGAACAAGGGCTCTTACTAATAGCATTTTCAAAGCTATTTTCTCTTGTTTGAAAGCTTCATTGCCATTCATCATTCACTGCGAGCGGTAATGGATCTTTTAATATAAACTCATTAAGCTCTCCGTCTATATAAACTGCAGGATTTAGGTATATTTGACTGAATATAAATGCTGGGGTCTTTGTCAAGCGAGTTCTCATCACGCCAGATTAATGGAGGTGGTGGTGATAGTGGTAGTATTAGTGTAGTAGTTGTGGTAGTAGAAGCATATAACCAGTAGTAAGTTAAGATTTTCTTCGGATTTTTAACCCCGGAGAGTTAGCCACCCAGGATAACCCAAGAAAGTCAGTGCGTCATCGAGGACTGTCTAACTTATTTCCATTGTGGTCCTTAATCTTGTTCCCCAGGATGCGACCCACACCAGTCGACTCGTGTGTAAGGAAACACGTCGAAATGTTTCCACCCCGCCGGGAATCGAACCCTGGCCCTCCGTGTGTGAAGCGAGAGCTTGAGCCACCAGGCCACTAGTAGACTATCGGAAACTATAGTTAGTTTGAACTAATGCTAACTACAGAATTAATTATAATCGGGGTAGTAATAGTGTTATAAGTAGCATCAGTATTATAAGTAGCAATAGTAGTAGTAGTAGCAGCAGCGGACGTGGAAATAGGAGCAATAATGGTGGAAATAGCTGTAGTGGTAATGATAATAGCAGCTGTAGTGGTAATAGTAATAGCAGTGACAATAGCCAGAATAATTGTTGGAGATGAATATATATAACTGAAAAAAAAGCCAGATAAAGTATACGTGATAAAACTAGGAGTAGGAAATGCATTTTCGCTTTCCAAAAAATATTAAAAAAAAAAGGTAACTTAAAATTCTTTTCTGTTTCAAATATAAAAGACTGGGATTTATTATTTCATTTTTTGGGGGAAAATTTAATTATCTTTCTTGTTTTTTTATCTCCCTGTGACTTTTTTTTTAAGCTGTGTGTTGAACGAGGCGCCGGTCCAGTCCCCCTGAACCAAGAGACACTCAGAACACAGTTCCCCGAAATCTGATTGTCCAGATTGATTCATACAATCAGGGCTAAACAAAACCAATAAAAACTACGTAGAAATGACCACTTCAGTAAGGTAAATAAAAGATGAGGGGGGGGGTACAAAATTAATCACATTATTCTTTGAAGATATTTAAAAGAAAAATATCATTGAGCTTTCATTTACTTCCAGAATAAATTAATCAGTTGTTTTTTCTAAGAATCAGGAAATTAGTTACAAATGAGACACAAGACTTGTGCCAAGAATCGAGCAACAACTGTGTTCTAGTGAGCACTGGTGAAACTGACCGGGATGTTAAGACTCGGATAATTGAGTAAAAATCACTTAGGGGAGGTCAAGAAAGCTCTGAACTGATCCACCATATTAAAAACTTGAACCACACAATCAACTAGAATGGTGCTAACCTTATCTGCAAGATTGCCGACTCACACAAACGCAAATCCATTAAAGCGACACTCGTTGAAGTCAAACCCAACTTTGACCTTTCGAAATTAATTTCAAGCCAGACATGATTACCAAATATTCACTAAAAAACACGTCCTAGCACCGAGTTTAATCAGACACTCAAATAGCTCAGACATCCTAACAACAACACATCCTTACGTTAGAGCCGCCCCGTTGTACGAAGGACTAGACTTGAGGTAGACCAACTTAGAATGGGACCGTAGGTCTACCGCATTGTTTCTCCATTATTGTGTTCTGTTTGAAGCATCTTACGATACATAACAATTACTCAGACACTCTCACGGTACACAACCAGAGCATAACATGAGAAGTCATCTGTGAACAACTTCACGTACCTTATAAAAATGGAAGCCATACTTTGTCATCAGGGACCCTGAGCGCCGGAGAACCGCCTAGACAACATAAACCTCCACTCAACCAACATGGAGCAGTACACACTTCCTACCCTCTCTCTACATCTAGTCTTTCTCCCTTTTTCTCTGCACTGTTGAAGAGGATCTCAGCTGCAGGTCGACGTAAATAACCATTCCTCTCGTTTTTTTACATTAGAATGGAGATTTTCTCTCTGGCATATATGTTGTAGCTTTATTTATTTTTGTTTTATTGGTAAACTCTTATTGGTTGTCAGGTGAGCACATTTGTGGACACACAGTAACTTAGTGTCTTGGGAAAATAAAGTTGACAGGAGTTAATAAAGGTTTAGTTTCCTTACCTTCAGTAATTTAATTTCAGAAAACTGTTGCCAAGTGGATGAGGTAAAATAAGAGGAGGAGAAACTAGGGAGTAAAGCAAGTGGGAGTGTTAGAGGTGCACACACCAGGGTGTAGTGAGAGTGTTAGAGGTGCACACACCAGGGATGTGAGAGTGTTAGAGGTGCACACACCAGGGATGTAGTGAGAGTGTTAGAGGTGCACACACCAGGGATGTAGTGTGTCAAGCTTATGATAGTGCAGCTTGTTGACGGAGCTTCTGTCATCACTGTGTCATGCTGGAGTCTGTGCATGTTATAACTGTGTCATGCTGGAACCTGTGTATCAGTCATGACTGTGTCATGCTGGAGCCTATGTATGTCATCACTGTGTCATGCTGGAGCCTGTGTATCAGTCATGGCTGTCATGCTGGAGCCTGTGTATCAGTCATGGCTCTCATGCTGGAGCCGGTGTATCAGTCATAGCTGTGTCATACTGGAGCCTGTGTATCAGTCATGGCTGTGTCATGCTGGAGCCTGTGTATCAGTCATAGATGTGTCATGCTGGAGCCTGTGTATCAGTCATGCCTGTGTCATGCTGGAGCCTGTGTATCAGTCATGGCTGTGTCATGCTGGAGCCTGTGTATCAGTCATGGCTGTGTCATGCTGGAGCCTGTGTATCAGTCATGGCTGTCATGATGGAGCCTGTGTATCAGTCATGGCTGTGTCATGCTGGAGCCTGTGTATCAGTCATGGCTGTGTTATGCTGGAGCCTGTGTATCAGTCATGGCTGTGTCATGCTGGAGCCTGTGTATCAGTCATGGCTGTGTCATGCTGGAGCCTGTGTATCAGTCATGGCTGTGTCATGATGTAGCCTGTGTATCAGTCATGGCTGTGCCATGATGGAGCCTGTGTATCAGTCATGGCTGTGTCATGATGTACCCTGTGTATCAGTCATGGCTGTGCCATGATGGAGCCTGTGTATCAGTCATGGCTGTGTCATGCTGGAGCCTGTGTATCAGTCATGGCTGTGTCATGCTGGAGCCTGTGTATCAGTCATGGCTGTGTCATGCTGGTGCCCGTGTATCAGTCATGGCTGTGTCATGATGGAGCCTGTGTATCAGTCATGGCTGTGTCATGCTTGTGCCTGTGTATCAGTCATGGCTGTGTCATGATGGAGCCTGTGTATCAGTCATGGCTGTGTCATGCTGGTGCCTGTGTATCAGTCATGGCTGTGTCATGCTGGTGCCTGTGTATCAGTCATGGCTGTGTCATGCTGGAGCCTGTGTATCAGTCATGGCTGTGTCATGATGGAGCCTGTGTATCAGTCATGGCTGTGTCATGCTTGTGTCTGTGTATCAGTCATGGCTGTGTCATGCTGGAGCCTGTGTATCAGTCATGGCTGTCATGCTGGAGCCTGTGTATGTCACAACTGTAGTAGTTAATTAACGAGTAAGCCCATGTGGTGGAGACTCGAACCACCGTCCACTAATAGCGTCTCTAGACATTAGTTTGGTAAATTACAAATTTTAGAAACGACGCTAAAAACAACCTTTTGTATTAAAATAATTTGATTGAATATGGTATCTGGAAAGTATGGATGAAGTTACCTTGATTCTGATGAAGGGCTCTTGATACTCCTCGTTCCCCATGAATAATCCATACTGGTTTAGAGCGTTCCTGGAATATAATGTTTCAACCGTCCATAACATGTTCCTGTTTAGCTGGCTGGCTGACTGTCTGTCTGTCTGCCTGAGTGGCTGTCTACTTGCTTGCCTGGATGACTGTCTACCTGCCTGCCTAGCTGTCTGTCTGTCTGCCTGACTTGATGACTGTTTAGCTGCATTCAGGTCTGGTTGTATCCAAGTTAACCAGGCATGGAGTCAACGCCACGTGGACCAGGCTAGTGGCCATAGCAATATGGACCAGGCTAGTGGCCATAGCCAAATGGGCTATGTGCCGTGTCAATACATATATATATATATATATATATATATATATATATATATATATATATATATATATATATATATATATATATATATATATATATATATATATATATATATATATATATATATATATATATATATATATATATAGGAGGGTGGGGGCAGGAGGAAAGAGGAGTGATTGGTGGAATGATGAAGTAAAGGGTGTGATAAAAGAGAAAAAGGTAGCTTACGAGAGGTTTTTACAAAGCAGAAGTGTTATAAGAAGAGCAGAGTATATGGAGAGTAAAAGAAAGGTGAAGAGAGTGGTGAGAGAGTGCAAAAGGAGAGCAGATGAAAGTGTGGGAGAGGCACTGTCAAGAAATTTTAATGAAAATAAGAAAAAAT
>NC_091346.1:13920721-13923221 GCF_038502225.1 Cherax quadricarinatus
TTCAGGAACAGGATAAATCATTCAGGAGCATGATGAAGCCTTCAAGAGCATGATGAAGCCTTCAGGAACATGATAAATCATTCAGGAGCATGATGAAGCCTTCAGGAGCATGATGAAGCCTTCAGGAGCATGATGAAGCCTTCAGGAGCATGAAGCCTTCAGGAACATGATAAATCATTCAGGAGCATAATGAAGCCTTCAGAAGCATGAAGCCTTCAAGATCATGATAAAGCCTTCAGGAACATGAAGAAGCCTTCAGGAACAGGATAAAGCCTTCAGGAGCATGATGAAGCCTTCAGGATCATGAAGAAGCCTTCGGTAGCATGATTAAGCCTTCAGGAGCATGATGAAGCCTTCAGGATCATGAAGAAGCCTTCGGTAGCATGATTAAGCCTTCAGGAGCATGATAAAGCCTACAGGAGCATGATAAAGCCTTCAGGAGCATGATGAAGCCTTCAGGAGCATGATAAAGCCTTCAGGAGCATGATAAAGCCTTCAGGAGCATGATAAAGCCTTCAGAGCATGAAGAAGCCTTCAGGAACAGGATAAAGCCTTCAGGAGCATGATAAACCCTTCAGGATCATGAAGAAGCCTTCAGGAGCATGATGAAGCCTTCAGGAGCATGATGAAGCCTTCAGGAGCATGATAAAGCCTACAGGAGCATGATAAAGCCTTCAGGAGCATGATGAAGCCTTCAGGAGCATGATGAAGCCTTCAGGAGCATGATAAAGCCTTCAGGAGCATGATAAAGCCTTCAGAGCATGATGAAGCCTTCAGGAGCATGAAGAAGCCTTCAGGAACAGGATAAAGCCTTCAGGAGCATGATAAACCCTTCAGGATCATGAAGAAGCCTTCAGGAGCATGATTAAGCCTTCAGGAGCATGATGAAGCCTTCAGGAGCATGATAAAGCCTACAGGAGCATGATAAAGCCTTCAGGAGCATGATGAAGCCTTCAGGAGCATGATGAAGCCTTCAGGATTATGATAAAGCCTTCAGGAGCATGATAAAGCCTTCAGGAGCATGATAAAGCCTTCAGAGCATGATGAAGCCTTCAGGATCATGAAGAAGCCTTCAGGAGCATGATAAAGCCTACAGGAGCATGATAAAGCCTTCAGGAGCATGAAGCCTTCAGGAGCATGATGAAGCCTTCAGGAGCATGATGAAGCCTTCAGGAGCATGATGAAGCCTTCAGGGGCATGATAAAGCCTTCAGGAGCATGATGAAGCCTTCAGGGGCATGATAAAGCCTTCAGGAGCATGAAGCCTTCAGGAGCATGATGAAGCCTTCAGGAGCATGATGAAGCCTTCAGGGGCATGATGAAGCCTTCAGGAGCATGATGAAGCCTTCAGGAGCATGATGAAGCCTTCAGGATCATGATGAAGCCTTCAGGGGCATGATGAAGCCTTCAGGAGCATGATGAAGCCTTCAGGGGCATGATAAAGCCTTCAGGAGCATGATGAAGCCTTCAGGGGCATGATAAAGCCTTCAGGGGCATGATGAAGCCTTCAGGAGCATGATGAAGCCTTCAGGAGCATGATGAAGCCTTCAGGATCATGATGAAGCCTTCAGGGGCATGATGAAGCCTTCAGGATCATGATGAAGCCTTCAGGGGCATGATGAAGCCTTCAGGAGCATGATGAAGCCTTCAGGAGCATGATGAAGCCTTCAGGGGCATGATGAAGCCTTCAGGATCATGATGAAGCCTTCAGGATCATGATGAAGCCTTCAGGGGCATGATGAAGCCTTCAGGTGCATGATGAAGCCTTCAGGTGCATGATGAAGCCTTCAGGGGCATGATGAAGCCTTCAGGTGCATGATGAAGCCTTCAGGAGCATGATGAAGCCTTCAGGAGCATGATGAAGCCTTCAGGGGCATGATGAAGCTTTCAGGATCATGATGAAGCCTTCAGGGGCATGATGAAGCCTTCAGGATCATGATGAAGCCTTCAGGTGCATGATGAAGCCTTCAGGTGCATGATGAAGCCTTCAGGGGCATGATGAAGCCTTCAGGAGCATGATGAAGCCTTCAGGATCATGATGAAGCCTTCAGGATCATGATGAAGCCTTCAGGATCATGATGAAGCCTTCAGGAGCATGATGAAGCCTTCAGGTGCATGATGAAGCCTTCAGGGGCATGACGAAGCCTTCAGGTGCATGATGAAGCCTTCAGGGGCATGATGAAGCCTTCAGGTGCATGATGAAGCCTTCAGGGGCATGATGAAGCCTTCAGGGGCATGATGAAGCCTTCAGGGGCATGACGAAGCCTTCAAGTGCATGATGAAGCCTTCAGGATCATGATGAAGCCTTCAGGAGCATGATGAAGCCTTCAGGAGCATGACGAAGCCTTCAAGTGCATGATGAAGCCTTCAGGGGCATGATGAAGCCTTCAGGATCATGATGAAGCCTTCAGGAGCATGATGAAGCCTTCAGGGACATGATGAAGCCTTCAGGAGCATGAAGAAGCCTTCAGGATCATGATGAAGCCTTCAGGAGCATGACG
>NC_091346.1:13933221-13955721 GCF_038502225.1 Cherax quadricarinatus
ATACCAGCTGTTTCACTGGTGTGAGACAGTACCGTCATTGTACTAGCTGTTTCACTGCTGTGAGACAGTACCGTCATTGTACCAGCTGTTTCACTGCTGTGAGACACTACCGTCATTGTACCAGCTGTTTCACTGGTGTGCGACAATACCGTCATTGTACGAGCTGTTTCACTGGTGTGAGACAGTACCGACATTGTACCAGCTGTTTCACTTGTGTGAGACAGTACCGCCATTGTACCAGCTGTTTCACTGTTTCACTTGTGTGAGACTGTACCGTCATTGTACCAGCTGTTTCACTGCTGAGACAATACCGTCATTGTACCAGCTGTTTCACTGTTGTGAGACAGTACCATCATTGAACCAGCTGTTTCACTGGTGTGAGACAGTACCATCATTGCACCAGCTGTTTCACTGGTGTGAGACAGTACCATCATTGTACCAGCTGTTTCACTGTTGTGAGACAGTACCGTCATTGTACCAGCTGTTTCACTGTTGAGACAGTGCCATCATTGTACCAGCTGTTTCACTGGTGTGAGACAGTACCATCATTTCACCAGCTGTTTCACTGGTGTGAGACAGTACCATCATTTCACCAGCTGTTTCACTGGTGTGAGACAGTACCATCATTTCACCAGCTGTTTCACTGGTGTGAAACAGTACCATCATTGTACCAGCTGTTTCACTGGTGTGAGACAGTACCATCATTGTACCAGCTGTTTCACTGGTGTGAGACAGTACTGTCATTGTACCAGCTGTTTCACTGCTGTGAGACAGTACCATCATTGTACCAGCTGTTTCACTGCTGTGAGACAGTACCATCATTGTACCAGCTGTTTCACTGGTGTGAGACAGTATCATCATTGCACCAGCTGTTTCACTGGTGTGAGACAGTACCGTCATTGTACCCGCTGTTTCACTGGTGTGAGACAGTACCATCATTGTACCAGCTGTTTCACTGCTGTGAGACAGTACCATCATTGTACCAGCTGTTTCACTGGTGTGAGACAGTATCATCATTGTACCAGCTGTTTCACTGGTGTGAGACAGTACCGTCATTGTACCAGCTGTTTCATTGCTGTGAGACAGTACCATCATTGTACCAGCTGTTTCATTGCTGTGAGACAGTACCGTCATTGTACCAGCTGTTTCACTGGTGTGAGACAGTACCGTCATTGTACCAGCTGTTTCACTGGTGTGAGACAGTATCATCATTGCACCAGCTGTTTCACTGGTGTGAGACAGTACCATCATTGTACCGGCTGTTTCACTGGTGTGAGACAGTATCATCATTGTACCAGCTGTTTCACTGGTGTGAGACAGTACCGTCATTGTACCAGCTGTTTCACTGGTGTGAGACAGTACCATCATTGTACCAGCTGTTTCACTGCTGTGAGACAGTACCATCATTGTACCAGCTGTTTCACTGGTGTGAGACAGTATCATCATTGTACCAGCTGTTTCACTGGTGTGAGACAGTACCGTCATTGTACCAGCTGTTTCATTGCTGTGAGACAGTACCATCATTGTACCAGCTGTTTCATTGCTGTGAGACAGTACCGTCATTGTACCAGCTGTTTCACTGCCGTGAGACAGTACCATCATTGTACCAGCTGTTTCATTGTGAGACAGTACCATCATTGTACCAGCTGTTTCACTGGTGTGAGACAATACCGTCATTGTACCTGCTGTTTCACTGGTGTGAGACAGTACCATCATTGTACCAGCTGTTTCACTGGTGTGAGACAGTACCATCATTGTACCAGCTGTTTCACTGGTGTGAGACAGTACCGTCATTGTACCAGCTGTTTCACTGGTGTGAGACAGTACCATCATTGTACCAGCTGTTTCACTGCCGTGAGACAGTACCATCATTGTACCAGCTGTTTCACTGCTGTGAGACAGTACCATCATTGTACCAGCTGTTTCACTGCTGTGAGACAGTACCATCATTGTACCAGCTGTTTCACTGCCGTGAGACAGTACCATCATTGTACCAGCTGTTTCACTGCTGTGAGACAGTACCATCATTGTACCAGCTGTTTCACTGCTGTGAGACAGTACCATCATTGTACCAGCTGTTTCACTGCCGTGAGACAGTACCGTCATTGTACCAGCTGTTTCACTGCCGTGAGACAGTACCATCATTGTACCAGCTGTTTCACTGCCGTGAGACAGTACCGTCATTGTACCAGCTGTTTCACTGGTGTGAGACAGTACCATCATTGTACCGGCTGTTTCACTGGTGTGAGACAGTACCATCATTGTACCAGCTGTTTCACTGCTGTGAGACAGTACCGTCATTGTACCAGCTGTTTCACTGCCGTGAGACAGTACCATCATTGTACCAGCTGTTTCACTGCCGTGAGACAGTACCGTCATCAGGTATATATATTTCCTCCATTAATAACTTATGGTCAAACACGAATATCAATTATCATTATCCGATTACCTTAGAATTACAGTAATTAAATATTGGTTATTTTTAATCAACTTTTGCAAACATTTTTTATGAAAAATTTAATATTTGCTCTTTCTCTCTCTCTTTCCTCTTTCTCTCTCTCTCTTTCCTCTTTCTCTCCCTCCATTCCCATCTCTCTTCTCTCTTTCTCTCTCTCTCTCTCTCTCTCTCTCTCTCTCTCTCTCTCTCTCTCTCTCTCTCTCTCTCTCTCTCTCCCACAGCAGATGGTTTACATTTAAATGGAAATGGAAATGCAAGATTCAGGAGAAATTTACGGGAAAGATTAAGAAATATGATACATAAAGTGGGAGGGAGAAGTGAGAACGGGAAGAGGAAGAGGAGAAATGATGAAATTTCATATCAAAGATCATGTATATATATATATATATATATATATATATATATATATATATATATATATATATATACACCAGGTACAGCATTATGAACAATTAAATTTGGAGAAAATCTTTTTTTTTTTTTCATCAGGTTGAGGATATAATAAAAATTTATATTACCCTGAGAAGATAGAAGTTGTGAGTGAGTCTCAGGTGTGACAACAGAGAGTTTAATGTGGTGGGTAAAGAGCGCCGCCTCTGCTACTCTCATCTCCATGACTGCTGTGGAGTTCCTGGTACAGACTCAAAGTGGTTGTTTTCTTGAGGTAGTCTCACTCAGACGGGTTGTTTGATGGTTGAAAGCGATGGTTTTGGTCAACGACAACCATGACGTAAATGTTTTATGTAAATATTCCTGAACTGGAGCGTAATGTGTCTCGTTGTCTCACTGATGTACTGAAACATTATAAACTTGTTCTGATACACCTCAGACGACTGTCCAGAGTCAGGAACCAAATACACATATGATTAAGATAATATCTCTTGATCCTTCCCATGGTGAAAATATATTTGAGAATTTATAATTCATTGTGTGTATGTTTTTAGTACGTTTCTATTTCATTGAGGTTCAGTTGGAGACTGACCTTAACACAACCTGTCTTCCTCCTCAGAGTTTGGTACCTGGGTGAGAGGACCGCTGGAGAGCGCACCTTCACACGCTATCTGATCACAGGTGAGTTATCATCGTCAGTTACCTGTTCTTGTTCACCTCCGTGCTACCTGAGGCGACCGGATGCTACCTGATGCTACCTGATGCCACCTGCTGCTAAATCTATCATCTTACTGTTCGTTTAGCGCTGTATTCCAGTTTTATCCATATGCGTTTTTTTGCGTGTGTGTGTGTGTGTATTTGCACACACACACACACACACAGGGGTCCTAGGACCAGTGCTGTTTCTGGTATTTGTGAACGACATGACGGAAGGAATAGACTCCGAAGTGTCCCTGTTTGCAGATGAAGTGAAGTTAATGAGAAGAATTCACTCGATCGAAGACCAGGCAGAACTACAAAGGGATCTGGTCAGGCTGCAGACCTGGTCCAGCAATTGGCTCCTGGAGTTCAACCCCACCAAGTGCAAAGTCATGAAGATTGGGGAAGGGCAAAGAAGACCGCAGACGGAGTACAGTCTAGGGGGCCAAAGACTACAAACCTCACTCAAGGAAAAAGATCTTGGGATGAGTATAACACCAGGCACATCTTCTGAAGCGCACATCAACCAAATAACTGCTGCAGCATATGGGCGCCTAGCAAACCTCAGAACAGCATTCCGACATCTTAATAAGGAATCATTCAGGACCCTGTACACCGTGTACGTTAGGCCCATATTGGAGTATGCGGCACCAGTTTTGAACCCACACCTAGCCAAGCATGTAAAGAAACTAGAGAAAGTGCAAAGGTTTGCAACAAGACTAGTCCCAGAGCTAAGAGGTATGTCCTACGAGGAGAGGTTAAAGGAAATCAACCTGACGACACTGGAGGACAGGAGAGATAGGGGGGACATGATAACGACATACAAAATACTGAGAGGAATTGACAAGGTGGACAAAGACAGAATGTTCCAGAGATGGGACACAGCAACAAGGGGACACAGTTGGATGTTGAAGACACAGATGAATCACAGGGATGTTAGGAAGTATTTCTTCAGTCACAGAGTTGTCAGGAAGTGGAATAGTTTGGGAAGCGATGTAGTGGAGGCAGGATCCATACACAGCTTTAAGCAGAGGTATGATAAAGCTCACGGTTCAGGGAGAGTGATCCAGTAGCGACCAGTGAAGAGGCGGGGCCAGGGGCTAGGACTCGACCCCTGCAACTTCAACTAGGCGAGTACACACACACACACACACACGCACACACACATATATTATATATTATTTATATATATATATATATATATATATATATATATATATATAGATGGGCTAATGAGAGCATAGGCAATGGGGTCGAAGAGGTATGGGGTAGGTTTAAAAATGTAGTGTTAGAGTGTTCAGCAGAAGTTTGTGGTTACAGGAAAGTGGGTGCAGGAGGGAAGAGGAGCGATTGGTGGAATGATGATGTAAAGAGAGTAGTAAGGGAGAAAAAGTTAGCATATGAGAAGTTTTTACAAAGTAGAAGTGATGCAAGGAGGGAAGAGTATATGGAGAAAAAGAGAGAAGTTAAGAGAGTGGTGAAGCAATGTAAAAAGAGAGCAAATGAGAGAGTGGGTGAGATGTTATCAACAAATTTTGTTGAAAATAAGAAAAAGTTTTGGAGTGAGATTAACAAGTTAAGAAAGCCTAGAGAACAAATGGATTTGTCAGTTAAAAATAGGAGAGGAGAGTTATTAAATGGAGAGTTAGAGGTATTGGGAAGATGGAAGGAATATTTTGAGGAATTGTTAAATGTTGATGAAGATAGGGAAGCTGTGATTTCGTGTATAGGGCAAGGAGGAATAACATCTTGTAGGAGTGAGGAAGAGTCAGTTGTGAGTGTGGGGGAAGTTCGTGAGGCAGTAGGTAAAATGAAAGGGGGTAAGGCAGCCGGGATTGATGGGATAAAGATAGAAATGTTAAAAGCAGGTGGGGATATAGTTTTGGAGTGGTTGGTGCAATTATTTAATAAATGTATGGAAGAGGGTAAGGTACCTAGGGATTGGCAGAGAGCATGCATAGTTCCTTTGTATAAAGGCAAAGGGGATAAAAGAGAGTGCAAAAATTATAGGGGGATAAGTCTGTTGAGTGTACCTGGTAAAGTGTATGGTAGAGTTATAATTGAAAGAATTAAGAGTAAGACGGAGAATAGGATAGCAGATGAACAAGGAGGCTTTAGGAAAGGTAGGGGGTGTGTGGACCAGGTGTTTACAGTGAAACATATAAGTGAACAGTATTTAGATAAGGCTAAAGAGGTCTTTGTGGCATTTATGGATTTGGAAAAGGCGTATGACAGGGTGGATAGGGGGGCAATGTGGCAGATGTTGCAAGTGTATGGTGTAGGAGGTAGGTTACTGAAAGCAGTGAAGAGTTTTTACGAGGATAGTGAGGCTCAAGTTAGAGTATGTAGGAAAGAGGGGAATTTTTTCCCAGTAAAAGTAGGCCTTAGACAAGGATGTGTGATGTCACCGTGGTTGTTTAATATATTTATAGATGGGGTTGTAAGAGAAGTAAATGCGAGGGTCTTGGCAAGAGGCGTGGAGTTAAAAGATAAAGAATCACACACAAAGTGGGAGTTGTCACAGCTGCTCTTTGCTGATGACACTGTGCTCTTGGGAGATTCTGAAGAGAAGTTGCAGAGATTGGTGGATGAATTTGGTAGGGTGTGCAAAAGAAGAAAATTAAAGGTGAATACAGGAAAGAGTAAGGTTATGAGGATAACAAAAAGATTAGGTGATGAAAGATTGAATATCAGATTGGAGGGAGAGAGTATGGAGGAGGTGAACGTATTCAGATATTTGGGAGTGGACGTGTCAGCGGATGGGTCTATGAAAGATGAGGTGAATCATAGAATTGATGAGGGAAAAAGAGTGAGTGGTGCACTTAGGAGTCTGTGGAGACAAAGAACTTTGTCCTTGGAGGCAAAGAGGGGAATGTATGAGAGTATAGTTTTACCAACGCTCTTATATGGGTGTGAAGCGTGGGTGATGAATGTTGCAGCGAGGAGAAGGCTGGAGGCAGTGGAGATGTCATGTCTGAGGGCAATGTGTGGTGTGAATATAATGCAGAGAATTCGTAGTTTGGAAGTTAGGAGGAGGTGCGGGATTACCAAAACTGTTGTCCAGAGGGCTGAGGAAGGGTTGTTGAGGTGGTTCGGACATGTAGAGAGAATGGAGCGAAACAGAATGACTTCAAGAGTGTATCAGTCTGTAGTGGAAGGAAGGCGGGGTAGGGGTCGGCCTAGGAAGGGTTGGAGGGAGGGGGTAAAGGAGGTTTTGTGTGCGAGGGGCTTGGACTTCCAGCAGGCATGCGTGAGCGTGTTTGATAGGAGTGAATGGAGACAAATGGTTTTTAATACTTGACGTGCTGTTGGAGTGTGAGCAAAGTAACATTTATGAAGGGATTCAGGGGAACCGGCAGGCCGGACTTGAGTCCTGGAGATGGGAAGTACAGTGCCTGCACTCTGAAGGAGGGGTGTTAATGTTGCAGTTTAAAAACTGTAGTGTAAAGCACCCTTCTGGCAAGACAGTGATGGAGTGAATGATGGTGAAAGTTTTTCTTTTTCGGGCCACCCTGCCTTGGTGGGAATCGGCCGGTGTGATAATAAAAAAAAAATAATAAAAAAAAACATATATACATATATATATATACATATATATATATATATATATATATATATATATATATCCCACTGAGCGACACGCGTGTCTTTCTGTGATGAATTTCATGCCCGAAAAAATCCAGTGTCACCTGCCGAGTGGAGTGAGGAGGTTGGATTACCCCCCCTGTCTGCAACCCCCCCCCCCTTCTCTCTCTCTCTCTCTCTCTCTCTCTCTGTCTCTCATTTCGCGTTCTTGTGCACAGCTGATGCTAGAATCTCTTAGCTGAACGTTCATTTCATTGTTCTACGTCTGTGCAATAATCATTCATGCAAATCTTTAACCACACGTCTATGGAAACAGAAATACTTATTTTCAGGCATAAATGAACCAATAAATAAATACAGGGCTGTTTTTTTCCTACTTGTGCTTAAGAGGTCCTGTCGGAAGGCGAGATATACAACCCGATCTTTGTCTAGTTTCATTTAGGTCTTCAAGTGAGTGTCTGCGTGTGTTATGAATGGAAGAAAGAGTGAATGTTTGAATCAACTTTCCCTAAAATGTATCTTTGGACTTTCCTTGTCGTAGCTGCTACCAGAGGTTCCATGAGCTACCAAACAGCTGGTGGTCATGAGGATCAGATGGCACTGCTCTCCTGGGAGAACACTGAATGACTCACTTGGGTTTACCGCCTCACAAAATACGAAATCCTGGGAGCACACGTGGAAAAAAAATAATTCCGTCAGCAGTTCAGGTTTATCTTGAACTGAGGAATTTCTTCCGGAAATGATTCTTAATATTGTTTCGTTATCTCTTCTTTCATAAATTGGACATAAAAAAATGATTTTTTTCCGTAAAAAAAAAGAAATATCGGGTAAAATATTCTTTGTAATCTACGTTTTACTTGAGCTAAAAAGATAAATCCTTCTGAGACTATTTGTGCTCTCTTACCTCGTCATAAGAGCTTATATGCGCTTCACTACACGAGTTGGGCATAAAAGCACGAGAGAATGCCCTTCCTATGAAAGAAACGATCTCAGAAATGTCTGGGTTCCTTTCAGACTAAAGGAATTTTTCTTCAGTCTCTATTGTTAGTTCTTCCACCTTGTCGACGTCGCCAGAGATCACATGCATGTTCCCTACATGTTCTGTACAAGAAACAAATGGAAAAAAGCCGCTCTGTTGACATTTGTGTTGTGGAAATGAATATTTGTGTTTCTAGTAATGTGTACATAGGTGGTCGGTGGAGTCACCTCTCGTATACAATGCAATCCGATTACTCACCCATCAATCATACAATACAATCATTTCGGTATTTATCTGGCGTGTGATAGAATACATGCTGGTGTTTTGTGTTCAGCTGGTGCTGCATGATTGAGCACACAGATTGATTGACCAAGTGAATGTTAAGAGAGGGAGGTCGTGAAGGCCACAACCATTCCAGACTTTCAAGAAATATGAACAGATTATCTAAGAAAGGACACCAAGAGCATAACCCTGTTTCTGTACATACAGTAAGTTATTACACACACACACGTCAGGAAGCGAGTCTCGACCCCTGCAACCACAAATAAGTAAGTACACACACACATACCACTATTTTCCTAACATGGTTTGACAAAACGAAGGCTTGTAAAAAAAATGTTATTCTTGTTAAAGTTTTATCTGATCTCTTAGTCCTTCTCCTGTTTCTCCTCCTGTTTCTCCTCCTGTTTCTCCTCCTGTTTCTCCTCAGCCTCATCTCCCTTCCATCTCTATCAGTGAAGAATTAAGCACATAAAACATCAGTTGAACGAGAATAAGTTTATGTATAGGGAATGAAAAATTGATAATGACAGATTGGTAGGGAATTTAGGAGATGTAAATATATTTAGATATTTGGGAGACTTGTCAGCATGTGGCTAGAAGAAAGATGAGGTAAACCATACAATGAGTGATGGAAATTAACTAGCCTGAGCGTCGAGGAGCTTGTGGGAAGAATGAAGTGTGTCAATGGAGGCAGTAAAATTGTGTCGATTTTGTATTAGTTAACAGTATAGTGACTTGATGAACGGAAACTCAACTAAGCCAGTGATAAAGCTAGAATACCGGCCTAATAGATTAATTTAACTGGATGCATTTGCTAGCACACTGGGAGTGCTGGCCGGCTAGTTGTAGGGCTTGTCTGCCACTGTTTTCTACCCGACGTTCAGTGATTTGCAGCATGATGGATGGTATGAAGAATATAAGCCAAGGAACAGAATGACTAATGCTGAAATAGTTTCTTCACGTAGCAAAAATAAGAGAACAGGCTGAAGAAGACGGTGTGTAAATCTGTGAGTGAAAGAGGTGTAGTTAAGGTCCCAGGAAGGTTAGAAGGAGGATAGGGAGGTTGGAGACGTCATGAAGGTCCTAGGAAGGTTAGAAGGAGGATAGGAGGGAGGTTGGAGACGTTATGAAGGTCCCAGGAAGGTTAGAAGGAGGATAGGAGGGAGGTTGGAGACGTTATGAAGGTCCCAGGAAGGTTGGAAGGAGGATAGGAGGGCAGTTGGAGACGTCATGGCTTGAGTATTCAACAATCGCGTGTGTGTTTGTGTGTAAACTTTTTAAATTGGAGTGGAAACGAGGGGATTTGGCGACTTTGCGTATTGTTGGAGTGTAAGATATTTATGAAGGTTTTGGAGGTGACAAGTACAATCTTTGCACTTCGAAAACTGTGGCTTGTAGGCGCATTGTGGGTAGAGCTATAAACAGCAAAGATTGGCACTGTAAGCCACACTGTAGGCGGCGCTGTAGACCACACTGTGGGCGGGACTATAGACCACACTGTGGGTGGCACTGTAGACAACATTGTAGGCGGCACTGTAGGTTACATTGTGGGTGGCACTGTAGGCCACATTGTGGACCGTACTGTAGGCTACATTGTAGGCCGCACTGTAGGCTACATTGTGGACCGCACTGTAGGCTACATTGTGGGGCCGCACTGTAGGCTACATTGTGGACCGCACTGTAGGCTACATTGTGGGCCGTACTGTAGACTACATTGTAGGCCGCACTGTAGGCTACATTGTGGGCCGCACTGTAGGCTACATTGTGGACCGCACTGTAGGCTACATTGTAGGCCGCACTGTAGACTACATTGTAGGCCGCACTGTAGGCTACATTGTGGACCGCACTGTAGGCTACATTGTGGACCGCACTGTAGGCTACATTGTGGGCCGCACTGCAAGCTGGACTCTTATATTCCAATACTGTTTCAACCAAAATTTAATATCAAACACCTTCACAATGTGATCACTTGAATGAAGGTTCACCTTGTACTATCACTATCATCAGCTGTGGCTAGCAGATCAACATTTATAATTCTCTATTTTAGCTTAGAATGTGAATGGCAATAATTTTTTTTAAAGAAAGTGGTGAACTATTCTGGGTGTGAGAAGCGCGTTAGTTTTGCTAGTGTTACTCGAGGTGTCAGTTCACAGTCAGATCCGTTAAGAGGAGTTACTGGTGTAGTGTGTTAGTTACATAACTCAGAGATAATTGCTGCCAGTGCTCCGTAAGTGTAGGGAGCTCAGAGATAATTGCTGCCAGTGCTCCGTAAGTGTAGGGAGCTCAGAGATAATTGCTGCCAGTGCTCCGTAAGTGTAGGGAGCTCAGAGATAATTGCTGCCAGTGCTCCGTAAGTGTAGGGAGCTCAGAGATAATTGCTGCCAGTGCTCCGTAAGTGTAGGGAGCTCAGAGATAATTGCTGCCAGTGCTCCGTAAGTGTAGGGAGCTCAGATAATTGCTGCCAGTGCTCCGTAAGTGTAGGGAGCTCAGAGATAATTGCTGCCAGTGCTCCGTAAGTGTAGGGAGAATTAGCAATCTACCATAATATATTTAACACTTGTTCCTGCCAGGAAACTTTATGTAGCAGAGGTGATGAATGGTCAATAACTTTATGTATACATGTTAGTGCACATACTGTTTCAAAGAGATGGACCCAATTTGAAATTCAACTATGTTTGAAACTGAGTACAGACTTGTGGTGTAGTAACAAGTGGGATACTTGAGGTGATACTACTGAGCATCACTTATTTTTGAGAATTGACATAATAACTATATACATTCTGAGTATAACTGTTGGTGAGTAAACACTGAGAACATCAGTACATGTACACGCTGAGTAGTGTGTGTGTTAGTAATATGCATATAAAGTTTATTTTAATTACAAAAATCACATACTAGGACCTCTACTTTTGAATGATGAACAAGTGACGCGCGCATACGCATACACACACACACACACACACACACACATACACATACACATATACACACACGCGTGTGTATGTATATATATATATATATATATATATATATATATATATATATTGCAAAACAACCACTCTGAAAGAATAGAGAAATTCCAAGCGCTTTTGTGACTACTCACATTATCAAGGAACTATATAGTTCCTTGATAATGTGAGTTGTCACGAAAGCGCTTGGAATTTCTCTATTCTTTCAGAGTGGTTGTTTTGCATATTTTGAAATCACCTGTTTACTGTGATCTTATTGCATATATATATATATATATATATATATATATATATATATCTATATATATATATATATATATATATATATATATATATAGATTCCAGCAGTACATGAACGCTTTTAAATTCGCTTATAGAAATTTCCAATTTCTTGGACTGAGAGTCTTTCAGGAGAGTGAAGTATATAAAGTAAACTAGCAGAGAAGAAACCAAAGTGGAAATCTGCAGATTCTTAAGGGAAGAAATTGTTGCTATTTTGTATGCGTTGAGTGTTGAGATGATGACCCCCGTGAGACGTGTGTGTGCCCGCACACGCTCACCTATTTTTATTCCCATGTCTGTGGTCGCAGGGGTCGAGTGTTATATGGCCTCGCCTCTTAGAATGAGTTTCCTCTTAACTGGCTTAGTGAGTTTTATCATACCTATTCTCAAAGCTATTTATAGATTCTGCCTCTACCACTTTGCTGTCAGGTCGTTCCACTTTCTGACCACTTTGAAGAAGAGATATTTTGTGATATACCCGTAACCCATCTTTTTTTTAACTTCAAGCTCTGCCCTCTAGCACCTGTTTCAAGCTGTATGATTTGTAGACTTGAAGGAGGATCGCAAAAGTTTGAGTATGACTTCTGTAGCACCAATGTGAGTGCAAGAAAGGAAGTCCTTCACATGGTGAAAGCAAAATGCTTGAGTTTATTTTCTTGACGTTTGTCATTCTTGTTGTAGCGAGGTTTGTCTCCTTCGGCTTCTGCGGGAAATAATTTGAAGAAACTATCTTTTCTGTCATGTATCAGCGGAGGAGGACAGCAACACTGAGCACCAACACCACAAAGAAGAGCTCAGGTGAGTCGAACGTCAGTAAAAGTCTGGTCTGTAGATGAGAAGAACTTTGGCACTTCTCAGTACGAGTGAGCAGGTTTGAGTAGCAGTAAGGAGTGAAGGACGACAGTGTATCTTTAAAGATCATCAGAAGAGTGCCACATGACTAGTAGAGTGCCTTAGATGTTAACTCTTGAAAACACTGAAAGACTGCCAACTGGCTCTCGCAGATTCTAAGGCGAATGATCCACCTTTGATAGCAACATTTATTATTATTTATTTGTAATATTATTATATTCTTGAGGAGGGTCTAAGAACGTGCGGGCAATAAAGCGCCTAAAGAACAGGGAAGGGGTAAGGGGTAATTCTTTTTTATTCAAGGAAGGGAAGAGTAAGTAGTATCGTTGAGAGACAAATTGTTTACAGTCACTGTTGTAAGTTTATACATCACGTATATGATGAACTGTTGACTGCTGTGATTTTTTTTCCTTTTGAAAATACCAGTGGGGACCCCCCTCACAATACCTGTAGCCCAGGGGCCTACAAAATCTTAATCGGGTTCTGTGCGCCACTATAAAGTTCCTTTTTGACAAACGTCCAGGATTGGCAGAAACGTTATTTAGTTTTATCTCCAGTTTGTGAGTTGTCAGTTGTTTTAGTCAAGGTATTGCAAAATTTATACGTTGCATATGTTGTGATTTTTTTTAACCACGGTATTGTTATTCGTTGTCGACGGTGACCTGCAACAGTATCAGAAGCACGTCTTCAACCTTCAGTTGTCTGCTCCACCAACCCACCACCTTCAGTTGTCTGCTCCACCAACCCACCACCTTCAGTTGTCTGCTCCACCAACCCACCACCTTCACTTGTCTGCTCCACCAACCCACCACCTTCACTTGTCTGCTCCACCAACCCACCACCTTCACTTGTCTGCTCCACCAACCCACCACCTTCACTTGTCTGCTCCACCAACCCACCACCTTCACTTGTCTGCTCCACCAACCCACCACCTTCACTTGTCTGCTCCACCAACCCACCACCTTCACTTGTCTGCTCCACCAACCCACCACCTTCACTTGTCTGCTCCACCAACCCACCACCTTCACTTGTCTGCTCCACCAACCCACCACCTTCACTTGTCTGCTCCACCAACCCACCACCTTCACTTGTCTGCTCCACCAACCCACCACCTTCACTTGTCTGCTCCGCCAACCCACCACCTTCACTTGTCTGCTCCGCCAACCCACCACCTTCACTTGTCTGCTCCGCCAACCCACCACCTTCACTTGTCTGCTCCACCAACCCACCACCTTCAATTGTCTGCTCCATCAACCCACCACCTTCAATTGTCTGCTCCATCAACCCACCACCTTCAATTGTCTGCTCCATCAACCCACCACCTTCAATTGTCTGCTCCATCAACCCACCACCTTCAATTGTCTGCTCCACCAACCCACCACCTTCAATTGTCTGCTCCATCAACCCACCACCTTCTATTGTCTGCTTCAACCCACCACCTCCAGTTGTCTGCTCTACCAACCCACCACTTCCAGTTGTCTGCTCCACCAACCCACCACTTCCAGTTGTCTGCTCCACCAACCCACCACTTCCAGTTGTCTGCTCCACCAACCCACCACTTCCAGTTGTCTGCTCCACCAACCCTCCACCTTCAGTTGTCTGCTCCACCACCTCTCCACACCAGCGTGGTATTACTGTTGTTCGCAGGGAGGGAAAACAGCATAAAACGTTTTATCCATATTGCCTCTCATGCTCTGACTCACCCCTAGGGACATGACTGCGCTCTCCTCAGAGATATCTCTAAGAGTCATGTGAAACACTGTTTTCCTGCAGATAAAGCGACCTTCCTGCTCCACAATCTAATTCTCTCGTGACATATGTTCATCTGTTTACAGTTGAGTACAAAACCCACACGAGGAGGAATAAGAGGATGTACTATCAAACAGTAAACGTACCCAAGGTATGATGGGAAATATTTCCATATAATCTGATTAACTTTGAAGGGTAATTAAATTCCAAGCGATTTCGTGATCTTTCATTTATATTCTCAAATACCGAGAGACAACGAAAGCGCTTCGAAATTAATTCCATTTCGAAGTGGTTGAATTGCCTCTTGTTACTTGTGATCTTGTCACATATCGTATTAGATTAAGTTGTAGAATACTGGAATCTTTTCAACACGTTATACGACTAAACATTTAAGCCCTATTTGACATCATGTCTTCCCGTTCATAGTGTTTATTAACTTTGCGTTTTCTCTAGCTCTTGTTCTTTAATTTCATGTTTCTCCTCTATTCCCTTAACCCGATTTTTTTCCCTAATCCCAATTACCCCAATATCTTAAAAGACTTATTTGACCCCTTTCTCTACCCCCATCTCCTTGGGGAGCACTTCCTCGACCCCATTCTCGAGCGGGACTCCATTTATTGGCTTTAATTGTTTTTATTAACTTCCTCCTCTACCCACACGCTCCTTCTATTCTTTTCTCAGCTCTGGAATGGCACGCAAAGTGCAGACAAATGCGCAAAGCAAAGGCGCGTAAGGCACTACTGGAGGACATTTTTCTTTTCATTCCAAAGAACCTCGCTGGCATAATGCAACTTTCCTTGTGGGGAAGAGAACGTTGAACGAGGTGAAACCTCACTGGACAAGGTTTAACGAGGTGCGACCCCCCAGTGGAGAACGTTTAGACACACAAGACCCTACTTGTTTACGCTAAAGGAGGTGAAACCTCTACTGGACAAGATTTAGCGAGGTAGAAACCCAGCGGAGAACGTTTAACGGTCTGAAATCGTAGTGGACAAATGTTGAAATATAGAAACTTTCCACATGTTGAGAAAATGTTTAAAACTTTCGAGAAAACGTAGAAAAACGTTGAGAAATTTTAAAAACACAGACTAAAATGCTAGCAAAATGTTGAATAAACGTAAAAATAATTCTGTAAAATAAGAATGCTTAAAAAGAAATTTTGATAATGAGACATAAGCAGCCTAGCCACCCAATACGGTACATGAATATGAATTCATAAAATGCAAATAACAGTTTCAATACTCGTTAAGTGTCTCGTTAATCCACTTGAACCCTGAAACATTCATGTGATGGTTCGTGGATAAAATATTGCAATGCCTCTGATTCGCTGCGAGTTTTTATATCTTAGCTGACGAGCACCGAGATTATCAGGGAAAAAATTGCATTGATGTTACTACAACAGCTGTATGACCAGTGCTCATTCACCCCTTAACCATGATTAATAATAACAATGATATTAATAGCAAAGATAATAATGATAATCATAAGTGTAAAAATACTTATGGTAGAAAAGGTAGGAAATTATCATAATTTTTTTATTTGCTTTCCTACCATTATATGCAGATGTATAATATGGTAGTGTTGATGACTGGTGGGTAGTGGTGGTGGGTACTGGTGGTTGGTGATGGTGGTGGGTAGTGGTGGGGGGTGATGGTGGTGGGTACTGGTGATGGTGGTGGGTAGTGGTGGTGATGGTAGTGGGTACTGGTGGGTGGTGGGTAGTGGTGGTGATGGTAGTGGGTACTGGTGGTGAAGGTGGTGATGACTCTTCCAAGCCGCGCCACTATGCAGTAACAGACTGGAACTGAGACTCCTTACCGGACGCAATTCAATAATGCAGTTTTGTGTTCTAACAATAGCATCAAATCCTTGTTGCATTCAACTGAATCGAAGCGAGGAGACTGGTGACAGGTGCTCGAACATCTGTCATTTCACTAGTTGGTTGCTTCATTTGGTTTTAAAGTCCAATGACTACACTATTAGGATGCACCGAAAGGGTTAATTTCCTCAGGAATTACTTCGTCCAGGAGGTTGTTTGCCGGACTATGTTATCGCTGATAGTGGGAGCTCCGCTATCATCCAGTGAACTAGATTTACTCTTGTTTAAATGTTGAGATTTTAATCTAGTGTAGCCCATAACAGAGCCTGATGTCACTGGCTATCCTAGCTGGCTGCTTGTTTTCTGTGTTTACATGAGAGTGGAACTCTGGGGAAGGGAGAGGGAAGATTTAAAAGTTGGCTTTTGTGTTTCTCCTTGAAGATAAAAAAAATTCCTACATTTGAAATATAAACAGGCAGCTTGGCTAAAGGGAAAGAACCCCCATTAATTTGTCAGCCCCACACCTTGCTGGAAACCTAGCGTCTTAAACAGTCACACACCTTGCTGGAAACCTAGCGTCTTAAACAGTGACACACCTTCCTGGAAACCTAGCGTCTTAAACAGTCAGTCACACACCTTGCTGGAAACCTAGCGTCTTAAACAGTCAGTCACACACCTTGCTGGAAACCTAGCGTCTTAAACAGTGACACACCTTGCTGGAAACCTAGCGTCTTAAACAGTGACACACCTTGCTGGAAACCTAGCGTCTTAAACAGTCAGTCACACACCTTGCTGGAAACCTAGCGTCTTAAACAGTCAGTCACACACCTTGCTGGAAACCTAGCGTCTTAAACAGTCAGTCACCTTGCTGGAAACCTAGCGTCTTAAACAGTGACACACCTTGCTGGAAACCTAGCGTCTTAAACAGTCAGTCACACACCTTGCTGGAAACCTAGCGTCTTAAACAGTCAGTCACACACCTTGCTGGAAACCTAGCGTCTTAAACAGTCAATCACACACCGTGCTGGAACTGCTGGAAACCTAGCGTCTTTAACAGTCACACACACACACACACACACACACACACACACACACACACACACACACACACCACTCGGATTCATGGAAGGCAAATCCTGTGTATCAAACCTACTGGAGTTTTATGACAAGGTAACGGAAGTAAGACACGAGAGAGAGGGATTGGTAGATTGCATTTTCTTAGACTACAAAAAGGCCTTCGACACAGTTCCTCACAAGAGGATCAGGCACGTATAACAGGAAGGGCACTGCAATGGATCAGCGAATACCTGACAGGGAGGCAACAACGAGTCATGGTATGAGATGAGGTATCACAGTGGGCGCCTGTGACGAGCGGGGTTCCAGAGGGGTCAGTCCTAGGACCAGTGCTATTTTTTGGTATAAGTGAATGACATGCTGGAAGGGACAGACTCAGAAGTGTCCCTGTTCGCAGTTGATGTGAAGTTAATGAGGAGAATTAAATCAGATGAGGATCAGGCAGGACTTCAAAGAGACCTGGACAGACTGGACACCTGGTCCAGCAACTGGCTCCTCGAATTTAACCCCGCCAAATGTAAAGTCATGAAGATCGAGGAAGGGCAAAGAAGACCGCAGACAGAGTATAGGTTAGGTGGCCAAAGACTGCAAACCTCACCCAAGGAAAAAGATCTTGGGGTGAGTATAATACCGAGCACATCTGAAGCGCACGTCAACCAGATAACTGCAGCAGCATATTAGCGCCAGGTAAACCTGAGAATAGCGTTCCGATACCTCAGTAAACAATCGTTTAAGACTCTGTACACCGTGTAAGTCAGGCCCATACTGGAGTATACAGAACCAGTTTGGAATCCACACTTGGGCAAGCACGTCAAGAAATTAGAGAAAGTGCAAAGGTTTGCAACAAGACTAGTCCCAGAGCTACGGGGATTGTCCTACGAAGAAAGGTTGAGGGAAATCGGCCTGACGACACTGGAGGACAGGAGGGTCAGGGGAGACATGATAACGACATATAAAATACTGCGCGGAATAGACAAGGTGGACAAAGACAGGATGTTCCAGAGATGGGACACAGACACAAGAGGTCACAGTTGGAAGTTGAAGACTCAGATGAATCGAAGGGATGTTAGGAAGTATTTCTTCAGTCATAGAGTAGTCAAGTCGTGGAATAGTCTAGAAAGTGAAGTAGTGGAGGCGGGAACCATACATAGTTTTAAGGCGAGGTATGATAAAGCTCATGTAGCAGGGAGAGAGAGGACCTAGTAGCAATCAGTGAAGAGGCGGGGCCAGGAGCTATGACTCGACCCCTGCAACCACAAATAGGTGAGTACAAATAGGTGAGTACACACACACACACACACACACACCTTGCTGGAACTGCTGGAATCTTCGCGTCTACACAATTCATGTTCTTATTCCGTTTAATTTACTCGAGGGGGAAGAGAGGTTGACCAACCAGAAGGTAGGGAATTGAAGCGTTATAATATGTGGTAATTTCTTTAATGGAAACTCGTCAGAGTGGCTAAAAGAGAGTTTTTCTGTACGGTGGTGCGAGGGCTCTCTGGCTGAGCCACTTCACTTCCTAAGTGTGATGAGAACTGTGTCTTCTTGTGAACTTTATGATGCGGAACATGTGAAATTTGACATTGAACTTTTCATGATACTTTATGGTTTCCAAGTTACCCTGTTAAAATTCGCTGGTCGGAATGTCAGTTCTGCTAATGATTCTGGGACCATCGCCCTCAGTCCGGTCTGAGATTAGGTCTTCCGTGTTCATCGCCTTCAGAGTCCGGTCTGAGATTAGGCCTTCCGTGTTCATCGCCTTCAGAGTCTGGTCTGAGATTAGGTCTTCCGTGTTCGTAATGTTCCTTAAGTGTTCTTGCTGAAAAAAGTTACATTAAATAGTCGTTCGGGTACATTTGCGTGTTTGTACTGTGTGTGTTGTTGTATGTGGCCGGAAGGGTCGTATCTCAGCTTCTGGCTCTGCCTCTTAGCTTGCCACTTGCCGGATTTATAGTACTTCCTTCTAGCCTCACCAGCCCTGTCATACCCATTCTTCAAACTATGTAGCCTGCCTCCAATACTTCGTCATTAAGTACTTTTCATCCTAAGGCTGACGAAACACTCTGTAATATCTTTTTGCAATTTATCTGTGTGTTTAGTAACTAACTTTGCCCTCGTGTACTAGTTTCTCTCCTCTCGAACAATCTAACCCAGTCCTCCCTATCAAGTGCCCTGAGTGTTTTGTATGTCGCTATCATCCTACTTCTTCTGTTTTCTAATGTTATCAAGTTCAGTTCCAATATTCTTTCGTCAACATTCATTCTTCCTAAGTCAGTGACTAATCTTGTTGCATACCTCTACACTTTCTCCAGTTTCTTAACATGCTTTATCAGGTATGGCTTCCGTGCTGGCGCTGCACTCTCCAAGACTGGCCTGACGTATGTCGCATGTAGTGAATGACTTTTTGTTGAGATTCCTGACTGCTGATCTTAGTTTTGTCCTCTCCGCTTACTGCCCCACTCGTTTTCCTTCGCCCTACTTCTCTCTCGCCCTCTCCTCCACCCACTCACTCCAGCCCACTTCCCCCGCCACTGCTCCCGCCTACTCCTCCCGCCCACTGCTCCCGCCCACTCCTCCCGCCCACTGCTCCCGCCCATTGCTCCCGCCCATTGCTCCCGCCCACTGCTCCCGCCCACTCCCGCCTACTCCTCCCGCCCACTGCTCCCGCCCACTCCTCCCGCCCACTGCTCCCGCCCACTGCTCCCGCCCACTGCTCCCGCCTACTCCCGCCCACTGCTCCCGCCCACTCCTCCCACCCACTGCTCCCGCCCACTGCTCCCGCCCACTGCTCCCGCCCACTGCTCCCGCCTACTCCCGCCCACTGCTCCCGCCCACTGCTCCCGCCTACTCCTCCCGCCCACTGCTCCAGCCCACTGCTCCAGCCAACTGCTCCCGCCTACTCCTCCCGCCCACTGTTCCCGCCTACTCCTCCCGCCCACTGCTCCCGCCCACTGCTCCCGCCCACTGCTCCTGCCCACTGCTCCCGCCTACTCCTCCCGCCCACTGCTCCCGCCGACTGGTCCCGCCGACTCCTCCCGCCCACTGCTCCCGCCCACTGCTCCCGCCCACTGCTCCCGCCCACTGCTCCCGCCTACTCCTCCCGCCCACTGCTCCTGCCCACTGCTCCCGCCTACTGCTCCCGCCTACTCCTCCCGCCCACAGCTACCGCCCACTCCTCCCGCCCACTGCTCCCGCCCACTCCTCCCGCCCACTGCTCCCGCCCACTGCTCCCGCCTACTCCCGCCCACTGCTCCCGCCCACTGCTCCCGCCCACTGCTCCCGCCTAGTCCTCCCGCCCACTGCTCCCGCCCACTGTTCCCGCCTACTCCTCCCGCCCACTGCTCCCGCCCACTGCTCCCGCCCACTGCTCCCGCCTACTCCTCCCGCCCACTGCTCCCGCCCACTGCTCCCGCCGACTCCTCCCGCCCACTGCTCCCGCCCACTGTTCCCGCCTACTCCTCCCGCCCACTGCTCCCGCCCACTGCTCCCGCCCACTGCTCCCGCCCACTGCTCCCGCCTACTCCTCCCGCCCACTGCTCTCGCCCACTGCTCCCGCCCACTGCTCCCGCCCACTGCTCCCGCCCACTGCTCCCGCCCACTGCTCCCGCCCACTGCTCCCGCCCACTCCTCCCGGCGACTGCTCCCGCCGACTGCTCCCGCCCACTGCTCCCGCCCACTGCTCCCGCCCACTGCTCCCGCCAACTGCTCCCGCCCACTGCTCCCGCCCACTGCTCCCGCCTACTCCCGCCCACTGCTCCCGCCCACTGCTCCCGCCCACTGCACCCGCCTACTCCCGCCCACTGCTCCCGCCCACTGCTCCCGCCCACTGCTCCCGCCCACTGCTCCCGCCCACTGCTCCCTCCCACTGCTCCCGCCCACTGCTCCCGCCCACTGCTCCCGCCCTTCGAAACAACTCAATTAACGAGTTACAATTGGCAGTATAAATATTTATTTTTGCTCTGTTCATTTAGACAGCAGAAAAACTTTTGTAATTGGTGACGAGTTGTTTGTGTTGCAACTTGTCATTAAGTTGTTTGTGTTGCAACTTGTTAAGTTTGTGTTGCAACTTGTTAAGTTTGTGTTGCAACTTGTCATTAAGTTGTTTGTGTTGCAACTTGTCATTAAGTTTGTGTTGCAACTTGTCATTAAGTTTGTGTTGCAACTTGTCATTAAGTTGTTTGTGTTGCAACTTGTCATTAAGTTGTTTGTGTTGCAACTTGTCATTAAGTTGTTTGTGTTGCAACTTGTCATTAAGTTTGTGTTGCAACTTGTCATTAAGTTTGTGTTGCAACTTGTCATTAAGTTTGTGTTGCAACTTGTCATTAAGATGTTTGTGTTGCAACTTGTCATTAAGTTGTTTGTGTTGCAACTTGTCATTAAGTTGTTTGTGTTGCAACTTGTCATTAAGTTTGTGTTGCAACTTGTCATTAAGTTTGTGTTGCAACTTGTCATTAAGTTTGTGTTGCAACTTGTCATTAAGTTGTGTTGCAACTTGTCATTAAGTTGTGTTGCAACTTGTCATTAAGTTGTTTGTGTTGCAACTTGTCATTAAGTTGTTTGTGTTGCAACTTGTCATTAAGTTGTTTGTGTTGCAACTTGTCATTAAGTTGTTTGTGTTGCAACTTGTCATTAAGTTGTTTGTGTTGCAACTTGTCATTAAGTTTGTGTTGCAACTTGTCATTAAGTTTGTGTTGCAACTTGTCATTAAGATGTTTGTGTTGCAACTTGTCATTAAGTTGTTTGTGTTGCAACTTGTCATTAAGTTTGTGTTGCAACTTGTCATTAAGTTTGTGTTGCAACTTGTCATTAAGTGTGTGTTGCAACTTGTCATTAAGTTTGTGTTGCAACTTGTCATTAAGTTGTTTGTGTTGCAACTTGTCATTAAGTTGTTTGTGTTGCAACTTGTCATTAAGTTGTTTGTGTTGCAACTTGTCATTAAGTTGTTTGTGTTGCAACTTGTCATTAAGTTGTTTGTGTTGCAACTTGTCATTAAGTTTGTGTTGCAACTTGTCATTAAGTTGTTTGTGTGGCAACTTGTCATTAAGTTGTTTGTGTTGCAACTTGTCATTAAGTTGTTTGTGTGGCAACTTGCTCATTAAGTTGTTTGTGTTGCAACTTGCTCATTAAGTTGTTTGTGTGGCAACTTGCTCATTAAGTTGTTTGTGTGGCAACTTGCTCATTAAGTTCGTGTTGCAACCTACTGATTAAGTTGTGTTGCAACTTGTCATTAAGTTTGTGTTGCAAGTTGCTCATTCAGTAGTTTGTTGCAATTTGCTTATTACATTTGTTGCTAAACGGACTGTAGGTTATCACGGTTATCACTGCTAATTATCACTGCTGGCTACCATTGCTAGTTACC
>NC_091346.1:13973221-14003221 GCF_038502225.1 Cherax quadricarinatus
TGGTGCAAGCATAGGTAGATAGTCTGCTGGAAGAGGAAGGTTAAGGCTTGGATGGTTAGCAGGTTTATTGGAAGGGGATGTAAGTGGTGGGCTAGTCAGCAAGTTTGCCGAGAGGAAAAACTAAGTGCTGTGAACAAATTTTCTCTTAAGTTTTTAGTAATTTTTCGTGTTTCTTCTTTTGAATAAACACTTTGTTATACCAGTAAATATTATTTTATAATTCTCTATTCCCTTAGACAAATCTAGCATATAAATTAATAGCAGTATCGGATCCAGCACTGATACTTGTGGCATCTCACTGGTAACTCCTGCCCTCTGAAGGCGATTTACCTTTTAACACTTCTCATCTTCTCATGCCCAAAAAATATTCAGCGAATCTAGCAGCATGATCCTTACTCCTACATTGGCAGTGTCGTCTACTACACCGCTTAATGATTCGCTTAACAATTCTTAGTTGAGTGAAACAAATAAGTGTGACTCTCGATTTGGTAATAAAATTGGTCCTGGACGGCCCGAAATTCTATGTAAAATACCCCGTTCTAAATGATTTGTGTGAATTGTTTTAGAAATCGTATAGTGACTTTGATTTTTATTTTTAAATTCGTGTACATGACAGTGTCATCTGGGCTATCTTTTGGAAATTATCCGCTGACTAGTTGATGACTTAAGAGGTCATTAACCGTGCGATTAGGTCACACACCAGTCCTGCTGGTTGTTAGCCTGGTCAGTCAGGTTGTTGGTGCTAACTAACTTCCTGATAGAAGGAACTTAACTCTCAGTTGAAGCGAGTCTTGTTTACTGATGTATCAGTCGTTAGTGATGGATTAAACTACCTCCAAGGAGAAGAAGAGGAGAGTGAAAATGATGACAATAGAGAAGGGGGGGGAAGAGAAGGAAGGAAAGTCAGAGAAAGAAGAGGGCTAGGAAAAAGAAGCAGGAGAGACGGGAAGAAGGAAGAGAAGAAGACGGAGAAGATGGAGGAGTGTGACAACAGACTGCCTCAGCTCGGGATTCAATGCTTGTTGTGTGATAGAATTTAAATCCAATTACTCAACACGGAGAGTTGTATCTCACAGAGGGACTGAACAGATGTGGGACTGGTTTGAGGCAGGTGTGGGGAAAGGCGTTTGGGCAGGTGTTAGGGGAAGGTATTTGGGCAAGTGTGTTGGGGAAGGGGGCAAGTAAGATGTGGAAGCTACACTTGTTCAGTCAGCCTCCCGGCTTAAGCATCCTACGCTGGGATTACTCTCGTATCTCGCCCTTCCAACCTTTTATAGATTAAAGTTGTGCACCCGCCCTGGGGTGTAGGGGAGGGAGGGGAGTGGGAAGACGGAGGAGGAGGAGGCTGAGGAGGAATGGGAGAAGTGGAGAGAGGTAGAGGAGATTCAGAGAAAAGCATTGGATACAGGAAAGTGTTATGTGAGGGAGATAGAATGGAAAAAAAGATGCTTAAGAAGAAACGATGGAAGAAGAGATGAGTGAAAGAGGAGGAGGAAATCGTTTTGAGTGAGGAGTATCTTATACGCAGTGATCATGTCTCCTTTTGACTTCCAGTGATGCAACGCTTAGTCTTCATATCATTAAACGTGTAGTTTTTGAACCAGCAACCATGTGAACTTTATCAAGCTATCATTGTATGCTTGGTAAGATAGTCGTTCCATGCTGATCTTACTTATGAAGTGCACAGTGATCTAGTTTCTTGTTCAGAGTTCTGAAGGTTATACTAACATTTATTTGCTCTGAAAGTGTTACTCATATTGTTCTGTTGATGTGAATCTTAGGAGGCAGGTTTTGTGTGATGTTACCAGCTAGGTTCCTCTCTCTTTCCAGCTCATTGAGTTGGCTACCTCAGCTGGTACTCTTCTTCTTGTCTTTTCTCTCAGGCGGTACTCTTCCTCTGGCCTTTCTCTCAGGTGGTACTCTTTTGTAACCTCTCTCTCAGGTGGTACTCTTTTGTAACCTCCCTCTCAGGTGGTACTCTTTTGTAACCTCCCTCTCAGGTGGTACTCTTTTGTAACCTCCCTCTCAGGTGGTACTCTTTTGTAACCTCCCTCTCAGGTGGTACTCTTTTGTAACCTCCCTCTCAGGTGGTACTCTTTTGTAACCTCCCTCTCAGGTGGTACTCTTTTGTAACCTCCCTCTCAGGTGGTACTCTTCCTCCGTCCTTCCCTCTAAGACGATATTCTCCCTCTGGGGTTTCTATAATGATAAGATAAGATAAGATTTCGTTCGGATTTTTAACCCCGGAGGGTTAGCCACCCAGGATAACCCAAGAAAGTCAGTGCGTCATCGAGGACTGTCTAACTTATTTCCATTGGGGTCCTTAATCTTGTCCCCCAGGATGCGACCCACACCAGTCGACTAACACCCAGGTACCTATTTGCTGCTAGGTGTGTGTGAAGCGGGAGCTTTAGCCACTATACACAATTCACACAATAATTGAAAGAAGCAAAATACTGGAAAGTCGTAACAGTACCACACACAATATCCGTTACAAAAACACTCACACACACACAGGGTTATCGAGACTCTGCCGAACTGGAGAAGCGTGGATGAACATAGGAGCTGGCGACATAAGGAGAGGTGCTGGTAGGCAGAGACTTACCCAACACCCCGCAGACCACAGAGGTGCTGGTAGGCAGAGACTTACCCAACACCCCGCAGACCACAGAGGTGCTGGTAGGCAGAGACTTACCCAACACCCCGCAGACCACAGAGGTGCTGGTAGGCAGAGACTTACCCAACACCCCACAGACCACAGAGGTGCTGGTAGGCAGAGACTTACCCAACACCCCGCAGACCACAGAGGTGCTGGTAGGCAGAGACTTACCCAACACCCCGCAGACCACAGAGGTGCTGGTAGGCAGAGACTTACCCAACACCCCGCAGACCACAGAGGTGCTGGTAGGCAGAGACTTACCCAACACCCCGCAGACCACAGAGGTGCTGGTAGGCAGAGACTTACCCAACACCCCACAGACTGGTAGGCACAGAGGTGCTGGTAGGCAGAGACTTACCCAACACCCCGCAGACCACAGAGGTGCTGGTAGGCAGAGACTTACCCAACACCCCGCAGACCACAGAGGTGCTGGTAGGCAGAGACTTACCCAACGCCCCGCAGACCACAGAGGTGCTGGTAGGCAGAGACTTACCCAACACCCCGCAGACCACAGAGGTGCTGGTAGGCAGAGACTTACCCAACGCCCCGCAGACCACAGAGGTGCTGGTAGGCAGAGACTTACCCAACGCCCCGCAGACCACAGAGGTGCTGGTAGGCAGAGACCCAACACCCCGCAGACCACAGAGGTGCTGGTAGGCAGAGACTTACTCAACGCCCCGCAGACCACAGAGGTGCTGGTAGGCAGAGACTTACCCAACGCCCCGCAGACCACAGAGGTGCTGATAGGCAGAGACTTACCCAACGCCCCGCAGACCACAGAGGTGCTGGTAGGCAGAGACTTACCCAACGCTCCGCAGACCACAGAGGTGCTGGTAGGCAGAGACTTACCCAACGCCCCGCAGACCACAGAGGTGCTGGTAGGCAGAGACTTACCCAACGCCCCGCAGACCACAGAGGTGCTGGTAGGCAGAGACTTCCAAAGCCCCGCAGACCACAGAGGTGCTGGTAGGCAGAGACTTACCCAACGCCCCTCAGACCACAGAGGTGCTGGTAGGCAGAGACTTACTCAGCGCCCCGCAGACCACAGAGGTGCTGGTAGGCAGAGACTTACCCAACACCCCGCAGACCACAGAGGTGCTGATAGGCAGAGACTTACCCAACGCCCCGCAGACCACAGAGGTGCTGGTAGGCAGAGACTTACCCAACGCTCCGCAGACCACAGAGGTGCTGGTAGGCAGAGACTTACCCAACGCCCCGCAGACCACAGAGGTGCTGGTAGGCAGAGACTTACCCAACGCCCCGCAGACCACAGAGGTGCTGGTAGGCAGAGACTTCCAAAGCCCCGCAGACCACAGAGGTGCTGGTAGGCAGAGACTTACCCAACGCCCCTCAGACCACAGAGGTGCTGGTAGGCAGAGACTTACTCAGCGCCCCGCAGACCACAGAGGTGCTGGTAGGCAGAGACTTACCCAACACCCCGCAGACCACAGAGGTGCTGGTAGGCAGAGACTTACCCAACACCCCGCAGACCACAGAGGTGCTGGTAGGCAGAGACTTACCCAACGCCCTGCAGACCACAGAGGTGCTGGTAGGCAGAGACTTCCAAAGCCCCGCAGACCACAGAGGTGCTGGTAGGAAGAGACTTACCCAACGCTCCGCAGACCACAGAGGTGCTGGTAGGCAGAGAC
Organism: Cherax quadricarinatus; assembly: GCF_038502225.1. Taxonomy (NCBI): domain Eukaryota; kingdom Metazoa; phylum Arthropoda; class Malacostraca; order Decapoda; family Parastacidae; genus Cherax; species Cherax quadricarinatus. The sequence goes on from NC_091346.1 coordinate 13,977,530, forward strand.
TTACCCAACGCCCTTCAGACCACAGAGGTGCTGGTAGGCAGAGACTTACTCAGCGCCCCACAGACCACAGAGGTGCTGGTAGGCAGAGACTTACCCAACGCCCCTCAGACCACAGAGGTGCTGGTAGGCAGAGACTTACCCAACACCCCACAGACCACAGAGGTGCTGGTAGGCAGAGACTTACCCAACACCCCACAGACCACAGAGGTGCTGGTAGGCAGAGACTTACCCAACGCCCCGCAGACCACAGAGGTGCTGGTAGGCAGAGACTTACCCAACGCCCTTCAGACCACAGAGGTGCTGGTAGGCAGAGACTTACTCAGCGCCCCGCAGACCACAGAGGTGCTGGTAGGCAGAGACTTACCCAACGCCCCTCAGACCACAGAGGTGCTGGTAGGCAGAGACTTACCCAACACCCCACAGACCACAGAGGTGCTGGTAGGCAGAGACTTACCCAACACCCCACAGACCACAGAGGTGCTGGTAGGCAGAGACTTACCCAACGCCCCGCAGACCACAGAGGTGCTGGTAGGCAGAGACTTACTCAACGCCCCGCAGACCACAGAGGTGCTGGTAGGCAGAGACTTACCCAACGCTCCGCAGACCACAGAGGTGCTGGTAGGCAGAGACTTACCCAACACCCTGCAGACCACAGAGGTGCTGGTAGGCAGAGACTTACCCAACGCCCCGCAGACCACAGAGGTGCTGGTAGGTAGAGACTTACCCAACACCCTGCAGACCACAGAGGTGCTGGTAGGTAGAGACTTACTCAACACCCTGCAGACCACAGAGGTGCTGGTAGGCAGAGACTTACCCAACGCCCCGCAGACCACAGAGGTGCTGGTAGGCAGAGACTTACCCAACGCTCCGCAGACCACAGAGGTGCTGGTAGGCAGAGACTTACCCAACACCCCGCAGACCACAGAGGTGCTGGTAGGCAGAGACTTACCCAACACCCCACAGACCACAGAGGTGCTGGTAGGCAGAGACTTCCAAAGCCCCGCAGACCACAGAGGTGCTGGTAGGCAGAGACTTACCCAACGCCCCGCAGACCACAGAGGTGCTGGTAGGCAGAGACTTACCCAACACCCCACAGACCACAGAGGTGCTGGTAGGCAGAGACTTCCAAAGCCCCGCAGACCACAGAGGTGCTGGTAGGCAGAGACTTACCCAACGCCCCGCAGACCACAGAGGTGCTGGTAGGCAGAGACTTACCCAACACCCCGCAGACCACAGAGGTGCTGGTAGGCAGAGACTTACCCAACGCCCCGCAGACCACAGAGGTGCTGGTAGGCAGAGACTTACCCAACGCCCCGCAGACCACAGAGGTGCTGGTAGGCAGAGACTTACCCAACGCCCCGCAGACCACAGAGGTGCTGGTAGGCAGAGACTTACCCAACGCTCCGCAGACCACAGTGCGCCACCAGTAAGCTTGTTTTATGGGCGACAGTCGTATGGAATAAGACCATATACAGCTGCAGTCAAAATTTTTAATATTTTCATATATCCAAGTTTTATTCATTCTCGGAGGGAGACGGTGTGTCTTGAAACAGAACATAAAACCTTGCCTCATCATCTGTATATTTTCCTTTGAGAATTTAAGATCTTAAATAAGCTACGAGGGAAATAGAGAGAGAGAGAGAGAGAGAGAGAGAGAGAGAGAGAGAGAGAGAATGTGTGTGTGCGCGCGCGCGTACATGCATTATTTTTTGTTTGTTAGTGATGGTATTAGCCAAATAGACAGACTGAGAAAATTTTAAAACAAGTATATATGTGCCAGAACGAGTCCCAGGCGCCACTACAACCTCTTTTCCTTCCATTCTGTTAGACACACACACACACACACAGACACACACACACACACACACACAGACACACACACACAGACACACACACAGACACACACACAGACACACACACAGACACACACACAGACACACACACAGACACACACACAGACACACACACAGACACACACACAGACACAGACACACACACAGACACACACACAGACACACACACACACAGACACACACACACACAGACACACACACAGACACACACACAGACACACACACAGACACACACACAGACACACACACAGACACACACACACACACACACACACACACACAGACACACACACAGACACACACACAGACACACACACAGACACACACACAGACACACACACAGACACACACACAGACACAGACACACACACAGACACACACACACACAGTCACACACACAGACACACACACAGACACACACACAGACACACACACAGACACACACACAGACACACACACAGACACACACACAGACACACACACAGACACACACAGACACACACACACACACACACACACACACACACACACACACACACACACACACACAGACACACACACACACACACACACACACACACACACACACACACACACACACACACTGCCTGGAGTCGGAGAAACAGCAATAGCATTCCTGGAGCTGGCCTGTCCCAAACCACCGAGATAAGAGCACTTTATCACCGCCTCAACAGCGTGTTGCCACTCCCAGTACGGCAGTGTACTGAGGCACCACACAACCTCTGAATAAAATTCCCATTTTTGCTACGTGCTTGAGAGAGATGGTGTGAGAGCCTCAGCTGCTGCCAGGGCAAAATGTGTCAGGAATTGTCTTATTAGCTTCTTAAGATCTAGATTTGTTGAGCTTTGACCCTCTAGAGAGGTGCCAAGGTGCCATTGAGGAACTCTTGATCCAGGGAACTAAACGTATCTTTCTATTGGATCAATCTAGAGTGTCTAACATTTCCTAGTTAATATATGACCCTCACGGCTTAAACACTTTACCTTCCATGATTAGATATTTTTGTGGACGCCAGTACTGATTCTCAGTCAGTGCATACCACTCCCTGGTGTGTCATATCTTATATATACTCGCCTATATGTGGTTGCAAAGGTCGAGTCACAGCCCCTGGCCCATCCTCTTCGCTGGTCGTTACTATGTCCACTCTCTCTCTCTCTCTCTCTCTCTCTCTCTCTCTCTCTCTCTCTCTCTCTCTCTCTCTCTCTCTCTCTCTCTCTGCCTTTCGTGCCTTTTTCTCTCTCTGCCTTTCGTGTCTTTCTCTCTCTCTCTCTTCTTAAAGCTTTGTATGGATCCTGCCTCTCCAGATTGCTCCACTTCCTGACAACTCTCTAAGGCATAACAAATACTTCTTAACATTCCTGTGACTAATCCGAGTTTTATGAATGTGTGTGTGTGTGTGTGTGTGTGTGTGTGTGTGTGTGTGTGTGTGTGTGTGTGTGTGTCTGCATCTGCGTGCGTGCGTGTATGCGTGTGTGTGTCCATGTGTGTATATCTTACAACCAAGTTTTTAAATCACATTTTTATCGTTCGTTACGCCTGAAATCCGTCATATTGTATATCCTGGAGCAACTGCGGGAAAAATAGTCCTCACCTGGAAAATCCCTGAGAGACTGATCCCAACTCTGCACTGAAATACCACAGTGGAAAGCAGCACAAAAATACTCGGAGAAAACTCAATACGATTAAAGAGTGGAGAGCACCTCAAAAAACCCTCACTTTATACAAAATATTATATTTAAATAGCCCACAATGTGGCTGCAAGAGTCAGCTCAGCCGTTTGCTCCCAAAACTGCTGATTAGCCTGGTTGTGTTGGATTGTTAGCAGCTAGCAGCAACAACCTGGTTGACTACACCATCAACCAGAAGATTTAGGTCTTTAAGCCGCAAGTAGAGGTTGGCGATGATCTCATATTGTTGTAGTTTATTATTATTAATTACGAAGCGCTAATAGAGGTCACACAGTGTGATCCTTACTTTATTAGTGCCATCTAAATAATGGGAGAGTAGCTCCAATTCCCTGAATCAAGAGCTCTTATCATAACTGTTGAAACCATCTACAGGTAACTGACATGTTATTATTTAATGCTTTGTTGCTACTGAGCATCGTGACTCTGTTGTTGTGCATCGTGACCTGTGTTGTTGTTGTGCATGATGACCTGTGTTGTTGTTGTGTCAGGTAGACCTGTGTTGTTGTTGTGTCAGGTAGACCTGTGTTGTTGTTGTGCATCATGACCTGTGTTGTTGTTGTGCATGGTGACCTGTGTTGTTGTTGTGCATGGTGACCTGTGTTGTTGTTGTGCATGGTGACCTGTGTTGTTGTTGTGCATCATGACCTGTGTTGTTGTGCATCGTGACCTGTGTTGTTGTTGTGCATCGTGACCTGTGTTGTTGTTGTGTCAGGTAGACCTGTGTTGTTGTTGTGTCAGGTAGACCTGTGTTGTTGTTGTGTCAGGTAGACCTGTGTTGTTGTTGTGTCAGGTAGACCTGTGTTGTTGTGCATCGTGACTCTGTTGTTGTGCATCGTGACTCTGTTGTTGTGCATCGTGACTCTGTTGTTGTGCATCGTGACTCTGTTGTTGTGCATCGTGACTCTGTTGTTGTGCATCGTGACTCTGTTGTTGTGCATCGTGACTCTGTTGTTGTGCATCGTGACTCTGTTGTTGTGCATCGTGACCTGTGTTGTTGTGCATGGTGACCTGTGTTGTTGTTGTGCATGGTGACCTGTGTTGTTGTGCATGGTGACCTGTGTTGTTGTGCATCGTGACCTGTGTTGTTGTTGTGCATGGTGACCTGTGTTGTTGTGCATGGTGACCTGTGTTGTGCATGGTGACCTGTGTTGTGCATCGTGACCTGTGTTGTTGTTGTGCATGGTGACCTGTGTTGTTGTGCATCATGACCTGTGTTGTTGTGCATGGTGACCTGTGTTGTTGTACATCGTGACCTGTGTTGTTGTTGTGCATGGTGACCTGTGTTGTTGTTGTGCATGGTGACCTGTGTTGTTGTGCATCATGACCTGTGTTGTTGTGCATCGTGACCTGTGTTGTTGTGCATGGTGACCTGTATTGTTGTGCATCATGACCTGTGTTGTTGTGCATCGTGACCTGTGTTGTTGTGCATCATGACCTGTGTTGTTGTGCATCATGACCTGTGTTGTTGTACATCGTGACCTGCGTTGTTGTGCATCATGACCTGTGTTGTTGTGCATCGTGACCTGTGTTGTTGTGCATCATGACCTGTGTTGTTGTACATCGTGACCTGCGTTGTTGTGCATCATGACCTGTGTTGTTGTACATCGTGACCTGCGTTGTTGTGCATCATGACCTGTGTTGTTGTGCATTGTGACCTTCGTTGTTGTGCATCATGACCTGTGTTGTTGTTGTGCATCATGACCTGTGTTGTTGTTGTTGTGCATCATGACCTGTGTTGTTGTTGTTGTGCATCATGACCTGTGTTGTTGTTGTTGTGCATCATGACCTGTGTTGTTGTTGTGCATCATGACCTGTGTTGTTGCTTATTTCACTTCATCATGTGAGAAATAACACACACATTGCCGATACGTTTCGCCCGTACAGCAGCAACTTTAATTACAGGCAAAAATAACACTGAAGACAGTAAAATCAATAAATTTGGGGTTGGTAAACATTTGTAAAAGTCGACAGGTGAGAAAAAGGCCAATGGTACCACAAAACCCGCTTTATAAGACAGTGGTTGTAAGAGTGAGGGCCACCAACATTGTTGTTTGTACTGTGTTAAGGTACAGTGGTTGTCATAGTGAGGGCCACCAATATTATTGTTTGTACTGTGTTAAGGTACCGTGGTTGTAAGAGTGAGGGCCACCAACATTATTGTTTGTACTGTGTTAAGGTACCGTGGTTGTCAGTGAGGGCCACCAATATTATTGTTTGTACTGTGTTAAGGTACCGTGGTTGTCAGTGAGGGCCACCAATATTATTGTTTGTACTGTGTTAAGGTACCGTGGTTGTCAGTGAGGGCCACTAACATTATTTGTACTGTGTTAAGGTACCATGGTTGTGAGAGTGAGGCTCACCGACATGGTCGCCACTTGACCTTTGAAGCGCCTGGACCTGCAAGGTACACTCCTCATTACTTGATGCCGCTGTTGCAAGACTCCGTAGTCTGCTCTTGCCTTTCTTTGCCACCCTGATGTTCAACACTTGTTTCCGGGGACACTCATTCCGTCCCGATTTCACGGCTGCAAATTTTGACAGTGAATGTAACCTGAGGTGTGTGTGTGTGTGTGTGTGTGTGTGTGTGTGTGTGTGTGTGTGTGTGTGTGTGTTCGCTGGCTCTAATTTTCAGTGATGTCACAAAATATAGAAAGAAGTACTAGCTTGCAAGTGAACTCCAGTAAAGACAGTTTGCTGAAAGAAAGATTTTTGCCTCGAAGTAGCCTTCAAACTCTTTAAAGTGCTTCGCTTTACTGAGTTATTTAAGCTTTATCTCCTTTTTAACGTTACAAAACACACGCACAAAGTGGGTCACCTCAGTTATTATTGTTATAATTATTATTAAATTTTATATAAAGGCATGATGTGGAAGTAGTGTATGTATGAAGCATTAATAAGGTGTTTACAGTGAAACATATAAGTGAACAGTATTTAGATAAGGCTAAAGAGGTCTTTGTGGCATTTATGGATTTGGAAAAGGCGTATGACAGGGTGGATAGGGGGGCAATGTGGCAGATGTTGCAGGTGTATGGTGTAGGAGGTAGGTTACTGAAAGCAGTGAAGAGTTTTTACGAGGATAGTGAGGCTCAAGTTAGAGTATGTAGGAAAGAGGGAAATTATTTCCCAGTAAAAGTAGGCCTTAGACAAGGATGTGTCATGTCACCGTGGTTGTTTAATATATTTATAGATGGGGTTGTAAGAGAAGTAAATGCGAGGGTCTTGGCAAGAGGCGTGGAGTTAAAAGATAAAGAATCACACATAAAGTGGGAGTTGTCACAGTTGCTCTTTGCTGATGACACTGTGCTCTTGGGAGATTCTGAAGAGAAGTTGCAGAGATTGGTGGATGAATTTGGTAGGGTATGTAAAAAGAAAATTAAAAGTGAATACAGGAAAGAGTAAGGTTATGAGGATAACAAAAAGATTAGGTGATGAAAGATTGGATATCAGATTGGAGGGAGAGAGTATGGAGGAGGTGAATGTATTCAGATATTTGGGAGTGGACGTGTCAGCGAATGGGTCTATGAAAGATGAGGTGAATCATAGAATTGATGAGGGGAAAAGGGTGAGTGGTGCACTTAGGAGTCTGTGGACACAAAGAACTTTGTCCTTGGAGGCAAAGAGGGGAATGTATGAGAGTATAGTTTTACCAACGCTCTTATATGGGTGTGAAGCATGGGCGATGAATGTTGCAGCGAGTAGAAGGCTGGAGGCAGTGGAGATGTTATGTCTGAGGGCAATGTGTGGTGTGAATATAATGCAGAGAATTCGTAGTTTGGAAGTTAGGAGGAGGTGCGGGATTACCAAAACTGTTGTCCAGAGGGCTGAGGAAGGGTTGTTGAGGTGGTTCGGACATGTAGAGAGAATGGAGCGAAACAGAGTGACTTCAAGAGTGCATCAGTCTGTAGTGGAAGGAAGGCGGGGTAGGGGTCAGCCTAGGAAAGGTTGGAGGGAGGGGGTAAAGGAGGTTTTGTGTGCGAGGGGCTTGGGCTTCCAGCAGGCATGCGTGAGCGTGTTTGATAGGAGTGAATGGAGACAAATGGTTTTTAATACTTGACGTGCTGTTGGAGTGTGAGCAAAGTAACATTTATGAAGGGGTTCAGGGAAACCGGCAGGCCGGACTTGAGTCCTGGAGATGGGAAGTACAGTGCCTGCACTCTGAAAGAGGGGTGTTTATGTTGCAGTTTAAAAACTGTAGTGTAAAGCACCCTTCTGGCAAGACAGTGATGGAGTGAATGATGGTGAAAGTTTTTCTTTTTCGGGCCACCCTGCCTTGGTGGGAATCGACCAGTGTGATAATAATAATAATAATATGGTCATATCAGCGTGGCTGAGGTATACTTGGAGAAGAAGTAAATTTGATTTACATCTCTGAGCTAGGCTCGTCTTAACATGAGACTTACTGACCAACCTTCTGGTGTTGTATATACCTGATATGAGGAGGTTTCCATCTTCTCTCAGCTCACATGTGTGATTGGAGATTCTCAGGGGCACTCAGCATAGACACGTGTGTGAGTAGCAGGTCCCAGGAGCTCCCAGCACTTGCACGTGTTTGGGTTTAGGGTCCCAGTAGCTCTCAAAGCATGCGCACACACTTGTGCAGCTAACTAATAGCTCTGTGCTCCTCCCACTGATATTGGAATCCGATTTACCTGTCGCTGTTGACGAAGATCTGCAAGCAGTTACTGGCCACAACTACTGACCACATCTGTTGACCACAACTACTGGCCACAATTGTGGCCCTCTTGTGGATACAGCTGGTGGGAAGCAGTTGTGGCTTCAACTAGTTTCAGAGCCTGCTTTAGTTGGGACAAAAGTTAGCTGTGCAGAGGTTTATAAAGTATCTTATCGCTAAAGCTCTACATAGAGGGAAGAAACCAGAAAACAGAGGGCATGAAAAACAATGAATGGGAAAGAAAAAATAGATTGAATTAGTGTGTATAAATTTGTGGGATGATGTAGGGTAGGAGGAAATGCGTGGGCTTTTACGTGTAGGGACTTGAGCATCCAGCAGGCATGTGAGAGGCTGTCAAACTTGAGAGAGTGGAGACAAGTGTTTTTGGTGGGATTCAACTTCCTGTTAGTGTTGATATATGTGATGGTATTTAGGGAGACCATTTAAAACAATTGGCTTTTTAACGTCGCTCGCATTTCCTGTTTTCTTTTATGAAGCCATTATTAAAATGATTATTTTTATTATAATTATTATTTGTAAGGAACCGCAAGAGCGCCAGGTTTGATCTGAGGAAAGATAATTGGCGGTTCCTTGGGCGAAGTATTGAAGGATGGTGTATAACAACCAGTGCCTCAGCTGTGTAATTCCTCGACTTAGCACCACACACACACACACACACACACACACACACACACACACACACACACACACACACACACACACACACACACACACACACACAGCCTCTTAATTAATATCACCTCACGAGTATAGTTTGACGGCCACCAGGAAGATGAGTAAGAAGAAGACGAATGGAAAAAAGATGGAGTAGGAAGATGAAAAAGATGAAGGCAAAGGAGAAGAAAATGGGAATACGAAAATTATGACGGTAAAAGGAGAAAAAGAAGACGGAAATAAGAGGATAAACGTAAAAGGAAAGATAATAATAGATGCTTCAGTGTTAACTATCATAAATGTCAGACCTATACTACCTTTCCGTCACATCCATATACATACATATATATTTATATATATATATATATATATATATATATATATATATATATATATATATATATATTTTTATTTTTTTTTTTATTATCACACCGGCCGATTCCCACCAAGGCAGGGTGGCCCGAAAAAGAAAAACTTTCACCATCATTCACTCCATCACTGTCTTGCCAGAAGGGTGCTTTACACTACAGTTTTTAAACTGCAACATTAACACCCCTCCTTCAGAGTGCAGGCACTGTACTTCCCATCTCCAGGACTCAAGTCCGGCCTGCCGGTTTCCCTGAATCCCTTCATAAATGTTACTTTGCTCACACTCCAACAGCACGTCAAGTATTAAAAACCATTTGTCTCCATTCACTCCTATCAAACACGCTCACGCATGCCTGCTGGAAGTCCAAGCCCCTCGCACACAAAACCTCCTTTACCCCCTCCCTCCAACCCTTCCTAGGCCGACCCCTACCCCGCCTTCCTTCCACTACAGACTGATACACTCTTGAAGTCATTCTGTTTCGCTCCATTCTCTCTACATGTCCGAACCACCTCAACAACCCTTCCTCAGCCCTCTGGACAACAGTTTTGGTAATCCCGCACCTCCTCCTAACTTCCAAACTACGAATTCTCTGCATTATATTCACACCACACATTGCCCTCAGACATGACATCTCCACTGCCTCCAGCCTTCTCCTCGCTGCAACATTCATCACCCACGCTTCACACCCATATAAGAGCGTTGGTAAAACTATACTCTCATACATTCCCCTCTTTGCCTCCAAGGACAAAGTTCTTTGTCTCCACAGACTCCTAAGTGCACCACTCACTCTTTTTCCCTCATCAATTCTATGATTCACCTCATCTTTCATAGACCCATCCGCTGACACGTCCACTCCCAAATATCTGAATACGTTCACCTCCTCCATACTCTCTCCCTCCAATCTGATATTCAATCTTTCATCACCTAATCTTTTTGTTATCCTCATAACCTTACTCTTTCCTGTATTCACCTTTAATTTTCTTCTTTTGCACACCCTACCAAATTCATCCACCAATCTCTGCAACTTCTCTTCAGAATCTCCCAAGAGCACAGTGTCATCGGCAAAGAGCAGCTGTGACAACTCCCACTTTGTGTGTGATTCTTTATCTTTTAACTCCACGCCTCTTGCCAAGACCCTCGCATTTACTTCTCTTACAACCCCATCTATAAATATATTAAACAACCACGGTGACATCACACATCCTTGTCTAAGGCCTACTTTTACTGGGAAAAAATTTCCCTCTTTCCTACATACTCTAACTTGAGCCTCACTATCCTCGTAAAAACTCTTCACTGCTTTCAGTAACCTACCTCCTACACCATACACTTGCAACATCTGCCACATTGCCCCCCTATCCACCCTGTCATACGCCTTTTCCAAATCCATAAATGCCACAAAGACCTCTTTAGCCTTATCTAAATACTGTTCACTTATATGTTTCACTGTAAACACCTGGTCCACACACCCCCTACCTTTCCTAAAGCCTCCTTGTTCATCTGCTATCCTATTCTCCGTCTTACTCTTAATTCTTTCAATTATAACTCTACCATACACTTTACCAGGTACACTCAACAGACTTATCCCCCTATAATTTTTGCACTCTCTTTTATCCCCTTTGCCTTTATACAAAGGAACTATGCATGCTCTCTGCCAATCCCTAGGTACCTTACCCTCTTCCATACATTTATTAAATAATTGCACCAACCACTCCAAAACTATATCCCCACCTGCTTTTAACATTTCTATCTTTATCCCATCAATCCCGGCTGCCTTACCCCCTTTCATTTTACCTACTGCCTCACGAACTTCCCCCACACTCACAACTGGCTCTTCCTCACTCCTACAAGATGTTATTCCTCCTTGCCCTATACACGAAATCACAGCTTCCCTATCTTCATCAACATTTAACAATTCCTCAAAATATTCCTTCCATCTTCCCAATACCTCTACCTCTCCATTTAATAACTCTCCTCTCCTATTTTTAACTGACAAATCCATTTGTTCTCTAGGCTTTCTTAACTTGTTAATCTCACTCCAAAACTTTTTCTTATTTTCAACAAAATTTGTTGATAACATCTCACCCACTCTCTCATTTGCTCTCTTTTTACATTGCTTCACCACTCTCTTAACTTCTCTCTTTTTCTCCATATACTCTTCCCTCCTTGCATCACTTCTACTTTGTAAAAACTTCTCATATGCTAACTTTTTCTCCCTTACTACTCTCTTTACATCATCATTCCACCAATCGCTCCTCTTCCCTCCTGCACCCACTTTCCTGTAACCACAAACTTCTGCTGAACACTCTAACACTACATTTTTAAACCTACCCCATACCTCTTCGACCCCATTGCCTATGCTCTCATTAGCCCATCTATCCTCCAATAGCTGTTTATATCTTACCCTAACTGCCTCCTCTTTTAGTTTATAAACCTTCACCTCTCTCTTCCCTGATGCTTCTATTCTCCTTGTATCCCATCTACCTTTTACTCTCAGTGTAGCTACAACTAGAAAGTGATCTGATATATCTGTGGCCCCTCTATAAACATGTACATCCTGAAGTCTACTCAACAGTCTTTTATCTACCAATACATAATCCAACAAACTACTGTCATTTCGCCCTACATCATATCGTGTATACTTATTTATCCTCTTTTTCTTAAAATATGTATTACCTATAACTAAACCCCTTTCTATACAAAGTTCAATCAAAGGGCTCCCATTATCATTTACACCTGGCACCCCAAACTTACCTACCACACCCTCTCTAAAAGTTTCTCCTACTTTAGCATTCAAGTCCCCTACCACAATTACTCTTTCACTTGGTTCAAAGGCTCCTATACATTCACTTAACATCTCCCAAAATCTCTCTCTCCTCTGCATTCCTCTCTTCTCCAGGTGCATACACGCTTATTATGACCCACTTCTCGCATCCAACCTTTACTTTAATCCACATATATATATATATGTCGTGCCGAATATGTAAAACTGGTCAATTAGCAAGAACTTATTTAAAATTAAGTCCTTTCTAAAATTTTCTCTTATACGTTTAAAGATATATTTTTTTTCATTAATGTTAATGTAAAAATGTTTAATTTTGCACCAAAAGAATCTTAGAAAACTTACCTAACCTTATTATAACAAGAACAATTTATTTTAGCCTAACCCAACTATATATATTTTAGATTTGTTTACAGTAATTTAATACTAAACAAACACAGTGAAATATATTTTTTTCGTTAGGTTCAGAATGATTTTGGCGAAATTATTGAATTCACAAATTTTCGCTTGTACTATATGGCAAGATGAGCGTTGCTATTTAAGCCAAGATCGCAAGTTCTGCCTATTCGGCACGACATATATATATATATATATATATATATATATATATATATATATATATATATATATATATATATATATATATATACACTATATATGTGTGTATATATATGTGTACATATATATATATATATATATATATATATATATATATATATATATATATATATATATATATATATATATATATATATATACACTCTCTCTGTGTGTATATATATATGTTTAGATATATATATATATATATATATATATATATATATATATATATATATATATATATATATATTGGTATTACTGACTCACGAAATCGTAATGACACGATTGCAAACAAACCATACCACGGGCGGGATTTGAACCCGCGGTCAGAGAATCTCAAAACTCCAGACCGTCGCGTTAGCCACTGGACCAGCTAGCCACAATATTAGATATGGTGATGTTGGTATGGGTGAGCATTGTCTAACAGTGATCCCTGGATAGTGGTGCCTCTACATGCCTTGCCTCCGATGTGATGCCTGGCGATGATTGGGCGTCACTCGTAGCCACAGGACTTTGATTGGCTGGAGTTTCTCATTCGTTAGACTGAAAGGTTGTAGAGGTAGTGTCAGTCACTTTGGTATTACTGTTTAGTTCACAAGACTAGGAGGTAGTTGACTGTGGAGGTAGTGTCAGTCACGATTAGTTGTGGTTCTCCTGTCACCGCTCTAAGTTCTAATGACTCTGTCAGTGTTTATGGGTTCTGACGTCTTCGTAGATTGTGTGGCATTTATCTGGACAGTATGGTATCTCTCATGGAAAATTTGACGGAAGGTAGAGGGGTATTACAATCAGGAACAAAATGCCACCAGAGGTCAATTAGCATCCGAAGCATAGAAAACAATCTAGTGTGAGCCTAAGAATGGAACGAATGCTAAAAGTAATTGAAATGTGGTGCGTAAACGCCGTAGATGTTTCTAAGGCTTGGTAAAAGTTTGTGAAGTATTGACCTCTAATACTGTAGACTTTTTTATTGTGGGGACTCAAAAGTGAATAAAATATTGTGTGTGGACAAGGTAGACTTTCCTACAGAAGGCCCAAGTAAGTGAAATGTGGTGCCCAGAAACTGTAGACTTCTCTTTGATTGGTGGGTTGGCTAAGTGTAAGTGAAACATAGCGCACGAATACCGTAAACTTCTCCGTGGCTGTCCATTTCACTCGTTGAGCAATAAATTTCCGAGCATAAGGTGGCAGGTAATTACTTTCTGATCGAGGGAGAGAGAGAGAGAGTATTAATGCCACACTGCCGGATAATTGACACGTCAGCGGCCGTTAATTAAATTTGCAGAGATCGCACATTAGAGGTTGGAAGGTGATAGGCCGTGTAGGAGTCTCTGTCCATAACACTTCTCACACAAAGCAACATGCTAAATATACGAATTGTGCTGTAGTTTGTCCAAGAGTATGTACAGTAATTACTTGTATTTTGAAAAGTACTAGAGTTGACTAATATAATAATAATAATTTAATATTAATAGTAATATTTTAATTAATAATAATAATAATAATAATAATAATAATAATAATGGTAATTTAATAATAATGATATTTTAATACCATTCATTATTATTTTAATGGTTATAATAATAATAATTATTATTATTATTATTATTATCTTTGATACTCCTGTTATCATCTGTAACATTTTTTATCTGTGTCTAGTGAGTAGTTTTTTATTTGCTTTTTTAGGAGAAATTAATGTTACTTTTGGGTCACTTTTACTGGGTGAGTTGCGATTACTGGGTTGATTCCTAGCTCCTGGCCTCTCTTCTCTCATCCTACATTCGACCAGTGTGGATTCTGGCCTCTTTGTCCGTGCCATACCTATTCTTGAAACTGCGTATACAGCGCCTGAGGATTGGGAGATAGTCAGGGCCACTTGTGGGGGCACCAACAGGGCCACCCGTGGGAGTAAGGCACCAACAGGGCCACCCGTGGGAGTCAGGCACCAACAGGGCTACCCGTGGGAGTAAGGCATCAACAGGGCCACCCGTGGGAGTAAGGCACCAACAGGGCCACCCGTGGGAGTAAGGCACCAACAGGGCCACCCGTGGGAGTCAGGCACCAACAGGGCCACCCGTGGGAGTAAGGCATCAACAGGGCCACCCGTGGGAGTAAGGCACCAACGGGGCTACTTGTGTGAGCTACAGTCACCAACAGGGCTACTTGTATGAGGGTCGGGCACTCATAGGGCCATCTGTGTGAGGCTAGACACCTCCAGGGCCACCTTTGTGAGAATCAGGGCCACCTGTGTGAGGGCCAGGCACCACCAGGGCCACCTGTAGCGCGCGAGGCACCCCATCCCCTTTAGCGATCAATGGTCTGGTGGCCCACGAGGATCGCGACTGTGTTCGTGCCTTGGTGGGAGAGGATGGCCAAGCCAGACACGAACTCTGGCCACGCAGGGCCATGTTTATACCCATGTCTCAACTGTGGCCCATGTTTACATCCATGTCTATGCTGTGGACCGTCTCTTGCCATGTGAGACTATGCTTCCACCTATGTCAGGTGTGGTCTGTGGCTTGCCGCTGGCCAGGCAGGAGCCCTCATGTTTACACTCTCGTTAGGTCTCGCCTCTGGCTACACACCACCACCACACAACACACACCGCACCACCACAAACACTGTGTGTGTGTGCGTCGCCTAGATGTGTCTGTAATGGTTGTGATCTAGTTCTTGGTCCCCGTGTGACTAGTGTGACTTACTCTCTGCAGATGTTTGGACTGTAACATTTGGATTTTTAAGTTCATGTAGTGAGTTGACCTCCACTATATTAATATCCAATGTGTCCCATTTGTCTTTAACATCACACTGCAGTAACTCTTTCTTATGTCTCATTGGCTTATCTGACCGCCTGATTTGCAAGTGCGATTTCTCTAGTCTCAAAAAGTGTGTTCCTCACTACTATTCTCTGTTGTTCTACTGAGGTAAGGATATCTTTGTATCCTAGTTAGGTGAACATGCACAAGTTTCTTTTATTCCTAAGGAGGCGAGGGTTACATGTTGGTGTCCTTACGCCACTCTTGCTCTTACGATTGTAAGAGCTACACACACACACACACACACACACACACACACACACACACACACACACACACACACACACACACACACACACACGCACGCACGCGCACACACATTGAAACTGGGAAACTCCCTGAGGTATGGAAGATGGCAAATGTAGTCCCAATTTTTAAAAAAGAGACAGACATGAGACATTAAACTACAGACCAGTATCACTAACGTGTATAGTATGCAAAGTCATGGAGAAGATCATCAGGAGGAGAGTGGTGGGGCACCTGGAAAGAAACAAGTGTATAATCGACAACCAGCACGGTTTCAGGGAAGGAAAATCCTGTGTCACAAACCTACTGGAGTTTTATGACAAGGTGACAGAAGTAAGACAAGAGAGAGAGGGGTGGATAGACTGCATTTTCTTGGACTGCAAGAAGGCCTTCAACACAGTTCCCCACAAGAGGTTACTGCAAAAGCTAGAGGATCAGGCACACATAACAGGAAAGGTACTGCAATGGATCAGAGAATACCTGTCATGGTACGTGAGTCATCGTACGTGACGAGGTGTCAGAGTGGGCGCCTGTGACAAGCAGGGTTCCACAGGGGTCAGTCCTAGGACCTGTGCTGTTTTTGGTATATGTGGATGACATAACGGAAGGGATAGACTCAGAAGTGTCCTTGTTTGCAGATGATGTGAAGTAAATGAGGAGAATCAAATCGGTCGAGGATCAGGCAGGACTACAAAGAGACCTGGATAGGCTACAAGCCTGGTCCAGCAACTGGCTCCTTGAATTTAACCCTGCCAAATGCAAAGTCATGAAGATTGGGGAAGGGCAAAGAAGACCGCAGACACAATATAGTCTAGGGTAGGTGGACAAAGACTGCAAACCTCACTCAAGGAAAAAGATCTTGGGTTGAGTATAACACCGAGCATATCTCCTGAGGCGCACATCAATCAGATAACTGCTGCAGCATACGGGTGTCCGGCAAACCTACGGATAGCGTTCCGATACTTCAGTAAGGAATCGTTCAAGACTGTACACCATTTACGTCAGGTCCATACTGGAGTATGCAGCACCAGTTTGGAACCCACACCTGGTCAAGCACGTCAAGAAATTAGAGAAAGTGCAAAGGTTTGCAACAAGACTAGTCCCAGAGCTAAGGGGATTGTCCTACGAAGAAAGGTTAAAGGAAATCGGCCTGACGACACTGGAGGACAGGAGGGTCAGAGGAGACATGATAGCGACATATAAAATACTGTGCGGAATAGACAAGGTGGACAAAGACAGGATGTTCCAGAGATGGGACACAGAAAAAAGAGGTCTTAATTGGAAGTTGAAGACTCAGATGAATCTAAGGGATGTTAGGAAGTATTTCTTCAGCCTAGAAAGTGACTTAGTGGAGGCGGGAACCATACATAGTTTTAAGGCGAGGTATGATAAAGCTCATGGAGCAGGGAGAGAGAGGACCTAGTAGCAGTCAGTGAAGAGGCGGGGCCAGGAGCTATGACTCGACCCCTGCAACCACAAATGAATATAGACACACACACACACACACACACACACACACACACACACACACACACACACACACACAGTACCACACTGGTTCAATAACTTGGCCTTTCGTGTTGCAATCAACACATCATCAGGAGCTTGCAATGTTGAAGAAATGAGGAAGAGATCTGAGCAGATTCGTTCATAGGGGCGCTCTTGCATGCATATATATATATATATATATATATATATATATATATATATATATATATATATATATATATATATATATATATATATATATAATGTGTGTGTGTGTTTGTACAGTTAAGAGAAGCGTGAAATATACGAGGGAAGTTGAGCTTGTGGTTGAGCGGAGGATTTTAAAGGTCTTTAAATAAATGTACCGCAGCGGGATTTCGACCAAACACGGAACACGAAAAGTTGAAGATTATGACCAAGATGAAATTTTACGGCCATACACTGGGCGGGTGTTGTGAACTTTCCCCGAAATATACACTAATGGGATTACTGTGTGTGTTTGTGTGTGTATGTTTGCGTATATGTGTTTGTGTGCATGTATTTATATGTGCATTTTAATCACAATGAATGTGGAAGATATTTCAGTGTAAATTGTAAGGCCGCTGCTCTTTAATTTTTACTTTTAATGAAGAATATTGCACTTTACGTCATTACCTTCTTATATATTTACGTGTTTAAATCCACCTCTAAACCTGTTCACAATTACCCCTAAACGAGTTAAATCCTCCCTTAAACAAGTTAAGCTAGCCGGTAAATGAGTTAAACCCATCCTTGTGTATGTTAAGCTTACTGTTAAACGTGCTAAAGCTTTGGTGTATCAGACGGAGGTAAACATTGGGAGACGAAGCTGCAGGTTGGGTAAAATTCTCGGAGGTTTCAGTGTAGGATGTGTGTTGTGAAGGCAGTAATACTGCCTCATGTCTTGTGTCTGTGCTAGTAGTGCTGTTACTGTCACTGTTGGTAGTGGTGGTGCTGATGCTACTGCTGCAACTGCTGCTATTGATAGTGGTGGTGGTGGCGCTGCTACTGTTGGTAATGCTGGTCCTGGTGAACTGATGGTGTTAGTGGTAATGCAGCTGGTGTTTTTGTGTTGGTTTTGGTCGTAGTGGTGGTAGTGTGTTTCTGGTGTGTTGGCGGTAGTGAGTGCTGCTGGTGTATTGATGGTAGTGATTGTTGCTGGTGTGTTGGTGATGATGGTGGTAGTGAGTGTTGCTGGTGTATTGGTGGTAATGGTGGTAGTGTACTCTGGTTATCGTAATGTACTCTGCTTACGATAATGTTTAATGGTTCAATGTTCCTTTACAAACATCAAGCAAGCCAGTTTCTCTTTAAGATATCAGATATATACTTGATTCACGGCAGAAGCAGTCATTTGTAATATCTCAAGAGCCTATACGTTGTATCGCACCATCACTTGCGGTATACACCAACATATTTTCCCATGTTATGGCACCTCCATTACTCCTTTATGCGAGAACGGACGCGAGAGCTCCATTACACTAACGAAATTCCACTAAATCCAAAATAACGGTCTAAGTTTTGGTATAGGTAAAGGTATTCTCTCACCAATCAACGTAATAAGCTCCTCAGCTCAACCAATCCTCCCTCCCAGGATAAATTACGCTCCACACAGAATTTATTCATAATCATTTGTAAATTCCTCCTGCCAATACTCAAGGCAGCGTGTATTAAATTAGCCTCTCTCGGCGCACAACGCATTTGAATATTTCAGACTAGTGAAAACAGAGTCGTTTGTCTGCTTGATGTGGTTAGGGGTGTTGGGGGGATGTTGAGGTGGTGTTAGCGAGGGGGGGTGGATTGGGGAGTTGCAGGGGGTGGTGGTATAGTTGAGGTGTTAGAGTTGGTGTAAAAGTGCTGGAAGTGTTGTGATGGTGCTATGGGGATGTTAGAAGGAATTGTGGTGTTGGTGGTGGTGAAGAAATGGCAAACAGTTCAGAAAAAGCTATTAAAATTTACTGAGACAAGCTTTTCCACTGTGTAATGCTTTATCAGGTTATACAGAAAATACAAGATAAGTGCATATACAGTATATGCTCCTGGGAGGAGAGGTAGAGGCGAGCATCATCCCTGAAGATGAGTTACAAACTGTGGGTCTTCGGAGCAGTGCTGCAAGAACAATGGTCAATTATGTTGGAATGTCGCACGATTTCTGGCCGTCACATTTGCCCCGTTAATGCACAAACCACTGACTAAAACTGTCCTGTAACATGCTGTATGGAAGTGGTTTATCCATGTTAAACACACCCGTGCAGTGTACCTGCTATGTTACTCTACAGACTCGATGATTTGACCCAGTATTTGTACACCTCACTCCTACAGGAATCTCACTAGCTTTTGCCTCTTAACAAGAGTGTGTGTTTACGCGTGTATTTTTGTATCTTCTGTATTGTTTGATGAAGCTCGAAACAGACCGAAACATATTCACAGTAAAAACTTGTTCTGTACCATGTGTTTTTACTTTTGCTTAGATCCATTAGTGGAGTTGTCGAAGTGTTACGGGTGATGGTGTTGAGGTGTTAGGGATGGTGGTGTTAGGGTGTTAAGGGTGGTGGTGATGTGATGCTAGGGGTGGTGGCATTGGTTGGTGATGTGGTTTGGGGAATGATGGTGTTGGAGGTAATGTTGTGAGTGTAATGACTCTAACTCTGTAGGGAGAGGCTCTGTGATGGATGTGTTGAATGCACACATGGGTGAGGCTCAGACATCATACTTGTTCTCTTACTCGTTCCTGGGATAATCGCTCCCGTGAGTCAGTCTCACACCAGGTCTCCTCAACTGGAAAGAGAAATACCCCAGTAATAAAAATTCTTATGACTCCTTGGCGTTTGGTATTTCCATATATTATGTTCTATTGTCCACAAGATGGATATGGGGCGCACAATAAACTAACCTCTTCGGCAGATACGAGTATAAACTAAATGTAAATAGAAATTTCTAGAATTTACTTGTAATCGTACGTGGAAAATTAAATCCCGCAGTCCTGATAAACTACAAAATATTTAACGTGCTCTTGTTGCACACTCGTATGAGAGGAGTGCAGTACCTGCCAGGAAGGTCGCTGTCTACTCGTCTACTACCACTGCTGAGCATTTCCCTCTCATTTATAACTGGTCGAGGCTATCTGAGTGATACGGCTTGAAGCTCATTTCTTGATGGACCAGCCAATGAAATCCTTTGATAGTCACTCTTCAGGTCGTAGTTATTCCTTGGCGGTGAATAGCAGCTCCCGGGAAAGATTTTCCTGCCAAACGTTTTGAAAATACGAAATTACCAGCTTAAAAAAATAATTTAGAATGGAAGGATTAATGTGATTCCTGAATACATATTTTTTCGCTCCTACTGGATCTGAGTTTTGTTTCTTACGACACTGAGAGACGTTATACCTACTGTCTGCCGGTTCGCTATTTTCCTGCCTTCTTTCTGAATCTAAACTTGCCCAATTTCACTTCCTTATTACACGTTCTTTCTTGATTACACATTCTTGGTGCCCTATTAATATTTCTCTTATACATGTCCGTCTTAAAAACACAGTCTCTCTCTCTCTCTCTCTCTCTCTCTCTCTCTCTCTCTCTCTCTCTCTCTCTCTCTATACACCCTCTTACTCTCACCTTGTCCTGGTTCCTTTATACTCTCTCCTTTATATCTATTATATTTATTTCATATCTATCTCTGGTTATCATCATCGTTACAAGTAATCATCAGCATTATCATCATCATTATAAGTACTGCCATCATTGTGACCAGTTTCAATAATAGTTATTATCAGTATAGGTTTCCAGATGATCTTTTCATTGCTCGAGGTTCAGTAATAATTAAGGTCATCCCTGAGTTCTTTCCCCGTACTTGTTAGACTATTTTCTGTGTCTACTTGCCTAGATATACTCAGTTGCACTCGCCTAGTTGTACTCAGTTGCACTCGCCTAGTTGTACTCAGTTGCACTCGCCTAGTTGTACTCAGTTGCACTCGCCTAGTTGTACTCAGTTGCACTCGCCTAGTTGTACTCAGTTGCACTCGCCTAGTTGTACTCAGTTGCACTCGCCTAGTTGTACTCAGTTGTACTTGCCTAGTTGTACTCAGTTGCACTCGCCTAGTTGTACTCAGTTGTACTTGCCTAGTTATACTCAGTTGTACTCGCCAAGAATCGATGTGCTCACCCACGTGTACTCGCCTAGATGTACTTGCCAAGTTTTTGTTATAAGGGCCGAGTCTAGATTCCTGGCCCTCGCTCTCAGTTATTAACGAATTATCATGCGAAATTTCCGGCCTGATGGGCACTGTCATGCCTGCTCTTGAAGCTGTGTATAGAATCTCTTTCCACAAGCATTCCACTTCCTGATCACCTAAACAAGACATGTTGACGCTTTCGTGAGTCATTTTTGCCTTAAATTCCATCTGTACTTGTTTAACCTTGGTACCCCTCCTGTGAAGCAATTTGAGTATTTGGTACGTCCTCACTATGTCTCCCCTGGTTATCTTTTGTTTATTGAAGTAGTTTATTCGTTTAGTTTCTTTTCGTGGGGTATTCAACATTAGGTGTGTGTGTGTGTGTGTGTGTGTGAGTGAGTGTGTGCTTTTGTTGTTGGTGGTAATTGTGGTGATTGTGGTGGTGATGGTGGTGATGGAAGTAGTGGTAGTTGTAGTGGTGGTGGTGGTAGTGGTGATGGTAGTGGTGGAAGTAGTGGTGGTGATGGTAGTTGTAGTGGTGGTGATGGTAGTTGTAGTGGTGGCGGTGGTAGTTGTGGTGGTGATAGTGATGGTGGTGGTAGTGGTGGTGGTGGTGGTAATTTACCACACGTCTTGTGTTGTCTTGCCCTCTCAGTCAACACTCGTTCCACCCCCAAGCCATTACCTGTGTTAGGCAGACCCTTCCCCCCCTCCCTCCTTAACTCTCCCTTCTCCTTTTTCCTCCTTCAGTCCCTCCACCTCTTAAACCCTCCCCAGTCTTTGCCTTCATTACATCTTCCTCTACCATTGTCCTCTTCCATGGCAGAAACAATTCAGTCTCACAGAAAGAGGTTAAGAAGAAAATGAAGTTACGATACGGGCCCAGGAGCTGAAGCTCAGCACATACAACCTCAACTAAGTCATTATTAACTAATTACTTTGTGGAACTTTTCAACCAGCAGTCATTAATGCATGTAAATTACGAATTATCTTTAATATTGTGATGTAAGGCCAAACAGTCTTCATTGTGCTTCTTCCTCCACGGGTTCAGTATACTCTGACCACCTGCAACACTGTGGCTATTAACTGCTGCATCCATTCACTTATCTCACGTTTCACTATATAAATGTGAACCTACGTAAGTCTACTCCATAACGAGTAACTTGCCAGGTACTGAGCACTATACGTTCTGCCTAATAATGCAATGGGAGTGATCCTAAGATATAAACTAGTGTTGGTTAAGAATAAAATTAGCTTGCCTATTCTCTGGGAGAGATTTTGATCTTACGTGACCATTGTTGAGCCTGTTCCTCATTTGGAATTGCTCTGATAACTGGTCCTAGTTCCGTGAGCACTCACCTTGGGGACTTTAATGTGACACTTATTATATGTGGCACACGATCATTGGTTCTCTGACTGTCGTCTGATCATTGGTTCTCTGACTGTCGTCTGATCATTGGTTCTCTGACTGTCGTACTTGTTTTTCACCAGCAAACACTGTGCCCTAAATACCTGAGCGCACTCTGAGGACACTTCCACCTAGCATTCTTTTATCGACAGATGTAGAGTACTATTTTCAGGAAGAAAGACACAGGTATATGCATATACACACACAGTGGCACATAAAGAGAGATAAAAAGAGAGACGCAAGAGAAACATGAGACATATCAGCAGTCGTGTCTGACTGTGTCATCATGGAGGGGCTGAGCGAAGAGACGGAGCAGCCGGGCTCAGTTGTTCATTATTGTCTGGAGCTTACTCTGTTATATGCAGCTAACACTATGACTATCTTCCTACCCCTTCTCTTTCTCTCTCTGTCTCTCTCTCTCTCTCTCTCTCTCTCTCTCTCTCTCTCTCTCTTTCTCCCTCGTTTAACTATAAATACACACACACACGATTCTTTTATTTTTAAATCTTGTTTCTTTACAGTGAGTACACCGAGGGCGGGAGAAATCTCGCCCGTGGGTGTGGTGTTGGTTCCTCCCGCCCACACCACCCACACCCCCTACGATCACACCCTCACTCATACTCCCCACCTCACCCCTATCAGTGCACCCCACCTCACCACCTACACGCCCACCACAAATGGGGAGAAAGTAAGGGGATGGAGAGTAAGGAATTCTGGAAAGAAGAGAGTAGCCAGGTCACCACTGAGGAGCCTCATCCTTCACCTGCAGCAGCAACAGCTGACACAGGAAGAGCTAGAGCAGCAGCAACAGCTGACACAGGAAGAGCTAGAGCAGCAGCAACAGCTGACACAGGAAGAGCTAGAGCAGCAGCAACAGCTGACACAGGAAGAGCTAGAGCAGCAGCAACAGCTGACACAGGAAGAGCTAGAGCAGCAGCAACAGCTGACACAGGAAGAGCTAGAGCAGCAGCAACAGCTGACACAGGAAGAGCTAGAGCAGCAGCAACAGCTGACACAGGAAGAGCTAGAGCAGCAGCAACAGCTGACACAGGAAGAGCTAGAGCAGCAGCAACAGCTGACACAGAAAGAGGTAGTGCAGCAGGAGGATCAAGAACAGGAGAATAAGCAGCAGGAGGATCAGCAGCAGGAGGATCAGCAGCAACGCAGGATCAGCAGCAGCAGGAGGGTCAGCAGCAGCAGCAGCAGCAGCTGGAGGACTGTTCCTCAACTATAGTGGAGGTCACTGATTCATTATCTACTCGGGGCAGCTGTGGCCTCCATCATGGTACGTTGACCCTGCTTTGTTGGGTCAAGGAGGGAGGGAGCGAGGGAGGGGGAGCGAGGGAGGGGGGAGCGAGGGAGGGGGGAGCGAGGGAGGGGGGAGGGAGGGAGAGAGAGGAATCGGGAGAAATCTGAATGGCTGGAGGGATGGATGGATAAGGAGGGAGGGGGGGAGGGAAGGTTGTGTCTGGAGACAGAAAAGGAAGAAGGATCGTCTGGTTGTATTGAGAGAAAGAAGGGAGGAGGGAGGACGGAAGGGAGGGAGGGATGAAGGAAGGGAGGGATGGGGTAAGGAAGGAAGTAAGGAAAGAAGAAAGGAAGGAAGGGAGGGAGAGAAAATCTTCTAAACTTGTACACAAATAAGCCGCACATAGAAGAGAGGAGCTTACGACGACGTTTCGGTCCGACTTGGACCGAAACGTCGTCGTAAGCTCCTCTCTTCTATGTGCGGGTTATTTGTGTATCGTTCCAGTCACGGTATTGTGCCTTTTTTGTTATTTCTAAACTTGTTATTCTTATTTTAGTTTTTTGTCATTTATTTACTTTTTTCTTGTTATTTCTTCTCTTACTTAAGATTATTATTATTATTATTATTATTATAAGTAATATTTATTACTTATTATTTTTAATTATTTTATTATAATTATTATCATTGTGGGCAAGCGCTAAACCTGTTAATGTCAGGCAGTACCTGGGTAATGGGATGTCAGGCAGCACCTGGGTAATGGGATGTCAGGCAGCACCTGGGCAATGGGATGTCAGGCAGCACCTGGGTAATGGGATGTCAGGCAGCACCTGGGTAATGGGATGTCAGGCAGCACCTGGGTAATGGGATGTCAGGCAGCACCTGGGTAATGGGATGTCAGGCAGCACCTGGGTAATGGGTGGGTTGTAAGTACACTTCAATTACCCTGGTTCAGGCTGCGAGGCGTTTAACGTTAATTTTGCTAAATTTCCTTTACGTTTAACGTCATTAACGAAATTGAGGACGAAAAAAAACGGGAAAGATGTTAACGGCAAAACGGCTAACGCATTGTACCTCTCAACAGCTTTAACGCACACTGTGACTGCATGGTGAGAAAGCTTTATGAAGCTTGACAGAGCTTATATTGAGCTTGAGGGAGCTCAACACAGAGATAAACATGATTTGATAAAGCTCTGCTTAAAGAAAAACGTGATAAAGATTGTACTCACCACGAAACATGTTTTGGTAAAGCTCTACACGGAGAAATATGACGTGAAGCTTTATGCCCAGAGAAATATAACGCTTAAGAACTACTGAAAGCGAAATATGACTTTATAAAGTTCTATACAGAACGAAATATGACTTAATAAAGCTCTCCACAGAACGAAATATGACTTGATAAAGCTCTCCACAGAACGAAATATGACTTAATAAAGCTCTCCACAGAACGAAATATGACTTGATAAAGCTCTCCACAGAACGAAATATGACTTAATAAAGCTCTCCACAGAACGAAATATGACTTGATAAAGCTCTCCACAGAACGAAATATGACTTGATAAAGCTCTCCACAGAACGAAATATGACTTGATAAAGCTCTCCACAGAACGAAATATGACTTAATAAAGCTCTCCACAGAACGA
>NC_091346.1:14020721-14035721 GCF_038502225.1 Cherax quadricarinatus
CTACACTGTGTATGGTGCTGTATTCTGTGTATGGTGCTGCACTGTGTATGGTGCTGCACTGTGTATGGTGCTGTATTATGTGTAATTGTTCCTTATTGCTAGCCTTAGTGCTACACTGTATAGTCACTTGTATTCTGTATGGTGCTGCACTGTGTAATTGCTGCACTGTATGGTGCTGTATTCTGTATGTAGTGCTGTATTATGTATGGTGCTGTATTATGTGTATAGTGCTACACTGTGTATAGTGCTGCTATTGTGTATGGTGCTGCACTGTGTATGGTGCTGCACTGTGTATGGTGCTGTAGTATGTGTGTGTGCTGCACTGTGTATGTCTTTCATTTTACTGTAGTTTTGCTGTATGGTGCCCACACTGTATGGTGCTGCACTGTGTATGGTGCTGTATTATGTGTATGGTGCTACACTGTGTATGGTGCTGCACTGTGTATGGTGCTGCACTGTGTATGGTGCTGTATTATGTGTATGGTGCTACACTGTGTATGGTGCTACACTGTGTATGGTGCTGTATTATGTGTATGGTGCTACACTGTGTATGGTGCTGTATTATGTGTATGGTGCTACACTGTGTATGGTGCTACACTGTGTATGGTGCTGCACTGTGTATGGTGCTGTATTATGTGTATGGTGCTACACTGTGTATGGTGCTGTATTATGTGTATGGTGCTGCACTGTGTATGGTGCACAGCATATTCTGTAGTGCTACACTGTGTATGGTGCTGTATTATGTGTATGGTATACACTATGTATGATGCTGTATTCTATGTATAGTGCTGTATTCACAGTGTATGGTACTTTACACTGTGTATGGTGCTGTATTCTGTGTATGGTGCTGTATTCTGTGTATGGTGCTGCACTGTGTATGGTGCTGTATTCTGTGTATGGTGCTGTATTCTGTGTATGGTGCTGTATTCTGTGTATGGTGCTGTATTATGTGTATGGTGCTGCACTCTGTATGTGGTGCTGTATTATGTGTATGGTGCTGTATTCTGTGTATGGTGCTGTATTCTGTGTATGGTGCTACACTGTGTATGGTGCTGTATTCTGTGTATGGTGCTGTATTCTGTGTATGGTGCTGTATTCTGTGTATGGTGCTGTATTATGTGTATGGTGCTGCACTGTGTATGGTGCTGTATTATGTGTATTGTGCTACACTGTGTATGGTGCTGCACTCTGTATATGGTGTTACACTGTGTATGGTGCTGCACTGTGTATGGTGCTGTATTCTGTGTATGGTGCTGTATTCTGTGTATGGTGCTGCACTCTGTGTATGGTGCTATTATGTGTATGGTGCTGCACTGTGCATGAGTGCATATTCTGTGTATGTTTGCACTGTATGTAATTGCTGCACTGTGTATGGTGCTACACTGTGTATGGTGCTACACTGTGTATGGTGCTGCACTGTGTATGGTGCTGTATTATGTGTATGGTGCTGCACTGTGTATGGTGCTGCACTGTGTATGGTGCTGTATTATGTGTATGGTGCTGCACTGTGTATGGTGCTGCACTGTATGGTGCTACACTGTATGGTGCTACACTGTATGGTGCTGCACTGTGTATGGTGCTGTATTCTGTGTATGGTGCTGCACTCTGTGTATGGTGCTGTATTCTGTGTATGGTGCTGTATTCTGTGTATGGTGCTGTATTCTGTGTATGGTGCTGCACTGTGTATGGTGCTGTATTCTGTGTATGGTGCTGTATTGTGTATGGTGCTGTATTGTGTATGGTGCTGCACTGTGTATGGTGCTGCACTGTGTATGGTGCTACACTGTGTATGGTGCTACACTGTGTATGGTGATGCACTGTGTACGGTGCTGCACTCTGTGTATGGTGCTGTATTATGTGTATGGTGCTGCACTCTGTATGGTGCTGCACTGTGTATGGTGCTGCACTCTGTGTATGGTGCTGCACTCTGTGTATGGTGCTGCGCTGTGTATGGTGCTGCACTCTGTGTATGGTGCTGCACTCTGTGTATGGTGCTGCACTGTGTATGGTGCTGCACTCTGTATGGTGCTGCACTGCGTATGGTGCTGTATTCTGTGTATGGTGCTGCACTGCGTATGGTGCTGCACTCTGTGTATGGTGCTGTATTCTGTGTATGGTGCTGCACTCTACACTGTATGGTGCTGTATTCTATTAATAATAGTGCTGCACTCCTACACTATGTATAATTACTGTATTCTGTGTATGTGCTACACTGTGTATGAGTGCTACGCATGTGTGAGTGCTACACTGTGTATGAGTACTTTACACTGTATGGTGCTGCACTGTGTATGGTGCTGCACTGTGTATGGTGCTGTATTCTGTGTATGGTGCTGCACTGTGTATGGTGCTACACTGTGTATGGTGCTGCACTGTGTATGGTGCTGCACTCTGGTGCTGCACTGCGTATGGTGCTGTATTCTGTGTATGGTGCTGCACTCTACACTGTGTATGGTGCTGTATTCTGTGTATGGTGCTACACTGTGTATGGTGCTGCACTGTGTATGGTGCTACACTGTGTATGGTGCTACACTGTGTATGGTGCTACACTGTGTATGGTGCTGCACTGTGTATGGTGCTGCACTGTGTATGGTGCTGTATTGTGTATGGTGCTGTATTGTGTATGGTGCTACACTGTGTATGGTGCTGTATTATGTGTATGGTGCTGTATTGTGTATGGTGCTGCACTGTGTATGGTGCTGCATTGTGTATGGTGCTACACTGTGTATGGTGCTGCACTGTGTATGGTGCTGCACTGTGTATGGTGCTACAATCTGTGTATGGTGCTGCACTCTGTGTATGGTGCTACAATCTGTGTATGGTGCTGCACTCTATGGTGCTACAATCTGTGTATGGTGCTGCGCTTTGTGTATGGTGCTGCACTGTGTATGGTGCTACACTGTGTATGGTGCTTCACTCTGCACTGTGTATGGTGCTACACTGTGTATGGTGCTTCACTCTGCACTGTGTATGGCGCTACACTGTGTATGGTGCTGCGCTTTGTGTATGGTGCTGCACTGTGTATGGTGCTACACTGTGTATGGTGTTACACTCTACACTGTATGGTGCTGCACTCTACACTGTGTGTGGTGCTGTATTCTGTGTATGGTGCTGCACTCTACACTGTATGGTGCTGTATTCTGTGTATGGTACTGCACTCTACACTGTGTATGGTGCTGTATTGTGTGTATGGTGCTGCACTCTGTATATGGTGCTGCACTCTGTGTATGCTTCTGCACTCTGTGTATGGTGTTGCACTCTGTGTATGGTGCTGTACTCTGTGTATGGTGCTGCACTCTACACTGTGTACGGTGCTGTACTGTGTATGGTGATGTACTCTGTGTATGGTGCTGCACTCTGTGTATGGTGCTGCACTCTGGTGCTGCACTTTACACTGTGTATGGTGCTGCACTCTATACTGTGTATGGTGCTGTACTCTGTGTATGGTGCTGCACTCTACACAAATAAGTGGGGTGCACACACACACACACACACATAGAAAATGACGTAGTGGAGGCAGGAACCATACACAGTTTTAAGACGAGGTTTGATAAAGCTCATGGAGTAGGGAGAGAGAGGGCCCAGTAGCAACCGGTGAAGAGGCGGGGCCAGGAGCTAAGACTCGACCCCTGCAACCACAAATAGGTGAGTACAAATAGGTGAGTACACACATACACACACACGCTCATATACACATACACTACTCGACCAAACTATCCACCCGTCCGCCTCCACCTACCCGCTTATCCCCCACACTCACCCACCCACCTCCACCCACCCGCTCATCCCCAACACTCACCCACCCGCTCATCCCCCACATTCACCCACCCACCTCCACCTACCCGCTCATCCCCAACACTCACCCACCCGCTCATCCCCTACACTCACCCACCCGCTCATCCCCTACACTCACCCACCTCCACCACCCGCTCATCTCAGCCTCACCACCCGCTCATCCCCTACACTCACCCACCCACTCATCCCCCACACTCACCCACCCGCTCATCCCCCACACTCACCCACCCACATCCACCCAACCGCTCATCCCCACTCACCCACCCCGCTCATCCCCCACACTTTCTGCACACTCATCCTACACCTCACCCACCACTCATCCCCACATTCACCCACCCACCTCCACCTACCCGCTCATCCCCAACACTCACCCACCCGCTCATCTACACTCACCGCTCATCCCCACACTCACCCACCGCTCATCCCCTCACCACCCTCCTCCACTCACCCACCGCTCATCCCACACTCACCACACTCATCCCCACACTCACCCACCCGCTCATCCCCACCTCACCACCCCGCTCCTCC
This sequence comes from Cherax quadricarinatus, assembly GCF_038502225.1. Taxonomy (NCBI): domain Eukaryota; kingdom Metazoa; phylum Arthropoda; class Malacostraca; order Decapoda; family Parastacidae; genus Cherax; species Cherax quadricarinatus. Next base: position 14,025,042 of record NC_091346.1, read on the forward strand.
CATTCCACCCACCACCTCCACCTACCACTCATCCCCAGCACTCACCACCGCTCATCCCTCCTCACCCACCCTCATCCCCACTCACCACCCACTTTCATCCCCACCACTCCACCCACCACTTTCATCCACTCCACCCTCATCCCCACTGCCACCCACCTCCACCACGCTCCGCCGCCCGCTGCTCCACCACGCTCACTTACCTCCACCACGCCACTTTACCCACAAATCAGGTCTATTTCATTAAAAGTCAAAACTGAAACCTCAGTTATTTTGGGTAACATGGAGTTGTCAAGAAACGTAACGTAGTAGCAGCAGCACTAACGCTGGCGGCAGCAGCACTAGCAGCAACACTAGCAGCGGCAGCAGCACTGGCAGCGGCCACTAGCGGCGGCGCAACGCGGCAGCGGCACTGGCGGCAACGCTAGCCAGCAACGGCAGCGCTAGCGGCAGCACTGGCAGCAGCAACGGCACTGGCAACGGCGCTGGCGGCGGCAGCCAGCACTAGCGGCGGCGCTAGCGGCGGCGCTGGCAGCGGCGCAGCGGCGGCGCTGGCGGCAGCGCTAGCGGCAACGGCGGCACTAGCAGCAGCACTGGCGGCGGCGCTGGCGGCGGCGCTAGCGGCACTAGCGGCAGCGGCAGCGGCGCCAGCAGCAGCGGCACTAGCGGCAGCAGCCGGTGCGGTGGTGGAGCAGCTGCGGCGGAGGACAGCGGCGCCGGCGGCGGCGGTGGCGGCAGCCCCGGCGGCGGCGCTGGCGGCGCTGGCAGCGGCGGCAGCGGCGGCAGCGGCGCTGGCAGCGGCGGCCGGTCGGTGGTGGGTGGCTGCGGCGGAGGAACAGCCAGCGCCAGCAGCGGCGGTGGCGCGGCGGCGGCTGGCACTGGCAGCGGCGCCACAGCGGCGGCGCTACTTTGGCAGCGGCGGCACTGGCGGCGGCGGCGGCGCTGGCGGCAGCGCTGGCAGCAGCGCTGGCAGCGCAGCGGCGGCGCTGGCGGCGGCAGCGGCGGCGGCGGCGCTGGCAGCAGCGGCGGCCCGGTGCGGTAATTGGGCAGCTGCAGCGGGAAAGGAACGGCAGCGCCAGCGGCAGCGGCACTGGGAGCAGGCGGCGGCGCTGGCAGCGGCGCCGGCGGCAGCGCAGCGGCGGCGCTGGCAGCAGCAGCGCGCTGGCCAGCGGCGGCGGCGCTGGCGGCGGCGGCAGCCGGTGCCCGGTGGTGCGCTGCGGCAGAGGAACAACCAGCGCAGCGGCAGCGGCGGCGGCGCTACTGGCGGCAGCCTGGCGGCAGCAGCGGCGCGGCGCCGGCCGGCAGCGCAAGCGGCACTAACGGCGGCAGCCTGGCAGCAGCGGCCAATGATGCGGTGGTGAACGGCTGGCGGTGCAGCAGCGCTGGCAGCAGCGGCAGCGGCGCTGGCAGCAGCAGCGCCAGCAGCGGCGCAAGCGCTAACGCCAGCGGCATAACGGCGGCAGCGGCACTGGCAGCAGCGGCGGCGCACTAGCGGCGCTGGCGCTGCGGCGCCAGCGGCACCTGGCGGCGGCAGCGCTGCTAGCGGCAACAGCGGCACCGGCAGCGGAACGGCGGCAGCGGCACTGGCGGCGGCGGCGGCGCCGGCGGCGGACTGGCGGCGGCGCCAGCGGCGGCGGCGGCACCGGCGGCGGAGAAGCAGCAGCAGCACTAGCAGCAGCACTAGCAGCAGCACTAGCAGCAGCAGCAGCAGCACTAGCAGCAGCAGCAGCAGCAACATCCAAACTCGCTGCTACATAATCTGTTACGCTTATAAATCTGCTGCGTTGTTTACTCTTTATTGCTGTTTCAGCACGTTCAGTGCATTTACTGAACGAGTCCTGGTTGATGCACAACTTAACCAGTGTATGTGTCTGTGTGCCTGCGATATATATATATATATATATATATATATATATATATATATATATATATATATATATATATATATATATATATATATATATATATATATATATGTCGTGCCTAATATGTAAAACTGGTCAATTAGCAAGAACTCGTTTAAAATTAAGTCCTTTCTAAAAATTTCTCTTATACTTTTAAAGATATATATTTTTCATTAATGTTAATGTAAAAAAATTTAATTTTGCACCAAAAGAATCTTAGAAAATTTACCTAACCTTATTAGAACAAGAGCAATTTATTTTAGTCTAACCCAACTAAATATATTTTAGATTTGTTTACGATAATTTAATACTAAGCCAAGATCGCAAGTTCTGCCTATTCGGCACGACATATATATATATATATATATATATATATATATATATATATATATATATATATATATACTAACATAGAGACAGAAATTCAGGAGATTAATTGATTTGTATATTTCGACCACACTTCTGGGATCCTCTTGTATGTATAAAATTGGACTGCATACTCGGGATGCCGTAGGCATTACCTCTTTGGATGGAAATTGAGTCTCTGGAACAGGAAGCTGATATATCTGGGATCCTTGGTTTTTCCTTGATTAGTTTGTGACACTTGCCTCTCTCTCTCCGAGAATCTACTATTGTATTGGAAAGAAGTTATTGTATAGTGCCAGCAGCGTGGTTTATTTCCAGTGGAGTCCTTAGGTCGTCTTCTGTAGAATGTGACCAATAACAGTAACTCCTAAGTACCTATTTACTGCTAAGCGAACAGTGGCAGTAGGTGTAAGAAAATCTGTCCATACGTTCTCCGTGGCCCAGAACTAAAACTCGGATCGTTGCCCATAATGTAAGAAGATCTGATACTTGTGAAGAATCGATACAACAGTAATGTTCTTTGAATCAAGCAGCAACAATGACAAAATTGGTCAGTCTTGATACTTAAGTAAATAATTTACAAGACGCTGGACTTGAACGTCGTAATGTGAAGAAGTTGAATTTTGATACGTTTATCTTATTGTCTCTGTCTCCTCCCTCACCACAGACTCCTCGCCCCCACACACTCCTCACCCCCACACACTCCTCACCCCCACACACTCCTCACCCCCACACACTCCTCACCCCCACACACTCCTAACCCCCACAAACTCCTCACCTCTCAGGGTGGCTTGGTCTCCCTGAGACACCATTGGTCTTGCATAATCAATTACGTTAGTGCAGGTCTAAGTTCAGTTACAGACTTGTTATTAGGTTGTGAAGGAGCTGGTGACACTGAGAGTTATAGCTGATGGATGATAGTTACTCTGTTGGTTCATCCAGGAGGTAGACTGTTGCTCAGACAGGTAGACTGCTGCCTCAACCAGGAGGTAGACTGCTGGTTCGATCACGAGGTAGTCTGGTGGTTCAGTAGGCAGGTAGACTTTTGGTTCTACCAGTGGGTAGGCTGTTGGTTCAACCAGGAAGTAGACTACTGGATCAGTAGGTAGCTAGACTGTTGATTCTACCAGTATAAAAACTGTTCAGTCGAAAGCCTATTGGTTCTAGGCAGACTTGGTTCTAGACAAACGGGTGGGTCTAGACAGACGGGTGGTTCTAGACAGAAGGAGGGTATCACCAGTTCTTTGAATTAAGAGCCTTTCACCGCCATCATGAGTCGTAACAGAAGAACTTTTAAGAAAGGCTCTAGAAAGGCAACATTAAGAGTCACTAACGAAATATTCTGAAAGCCTCGCAACAAGGCAGCCATATTGAGAGAGAAAGAGAGAGAAAAAAAATCGCTTTGGTTCGAATCTCTTCAATTACTCTCCCGCGGTGGTAGGTATGGCTGTTAACTGAAATTGTTTCACCGTAGTTTCCGCTGTTGTATTTATCTGTAGTGAAATGAATAGGGAAGACATTGTGTTGGTTGCTGTGGCTGTGTGCGCGTTCCTCACTTGGAGTTCTTGTGTGATTTCTTGGGTTCTCGTATGCTCTCTCAGGCTTTCTTGTGCTCTTTCAGTTTCTCGTGTGCTCTCACACTTTTGTGTGAGGTTATCAAGGTTGATCCAAGGGAAGAGAGCCGATCGTGATCAAGTACACCATTCTTTTGTACAGAAGTACAGCGCCTGATCCCGTGTGGTGTGTCTACTCACCTAGGTGCAGGTGCATTAGGAAGGGTCGAGTTCCAGCTTCTGGCCCCGTGTAGTGTGTGTATTGTACTGCACTCTTTCGGGCTCTCATTCTCTCTTTTTTTACATAGGTTAAAGTTCCTAACTTTATTTACAAGCTATGAGCTGTTACCTACATCAGTTCATTTGAAAGCCTTTTTATTATGTTGAGACATATAAATAGGGAACAGGATGAAGTTGGAGCCATTTGTGGACCAGCAATTTCATTTGATCAACTGACGTTTTTCGTTGATAATCACTCTCTCTATCTCGGACTCTATCCCTTGGGCTCTCTCAGATTCAGACTGTCTCAGTCTCCCAACGATTACGCACCGCTAGCTGGAGTCTATGACGTGAAACTATAATTGGATTAAACTTTTCTGGGTAACAAGCTCTCTGAGTTAGTTTGGTAAATTAAACGTGGGCTGTCTGCTGCAGGTGTATTAATGAAACTAAGATTTAAGAAATATCGCTCGTACCTTGGAGAGGAAGCGATATTTTTTTTCTTACTGGCTAGGAAGGGAAAGATACCGAAGGGATGAATCGTCCAGCTGCCGAGAGTAATGGTATCAATTATTGTCTTGACAAAGAGCAGAGGGTTGAGCAGTAAAAATTCACGCGCTGGAGAGCGCAAAAATCGTCAAAGATCCATTCCGTTAATCCCTTCTGCGGGGCCACTGCGGAGGGTGCGTTGACTGTGCGATATTGTGTGGGGAAAACACCTGCCCAGGGAGAGTATAGATCAGGGAGACAATGCTGGAAAAGGGTGTAGGAAGAGGTGCTGGTTGGAAGTGCAGTGAGACCTGGTGGTTGGAAGATCGGGGAGAGCTGGCGGTTGGAAGAGCGGGAAGAGCTGGTTGTCGGAAGAGCGGGGAGACGTGGCGGTTGGAAGAGCGGGAAGAGCTGGTGGTTGGAAGAGCAGGGAAACCTGGTGGTTGGAAGAGCGGGGAGAGCTGGTGGTTGGAAGAGCGGGGAAACCTGGTGGTTGGAAGAGCGGGAAGAGCTGGTGGTTGGAAGAGCAGGGAAACTTGGTGGTTGGAAGAGCGGGGAGACCTGGGGGTTGGAAGAGCGGGGAGAGCTGGTGGTTGGAAGAGCGGGGAGACGTGGTGGTTGGAAGAGCGGGGAGACGTGGTGGTTGGAAGAGCGGGAAGAACTGGTGGCTGGAAGAGCAGGGAAATCTGGTGGTTGGAAGAGCGGGGAGACCTTGTGGTTGGAAGAAGGAGAACTGGTGGTTGGAAGAGCGGGGTGAGCTGGTGGCTGGAAGAGGGGGAGAACTGATGATTGGAGGAACGGGGAGAGCTGGTGGCTGGAAGAGCAGAGAGAGCTGGTGGCTGGAAGACCGGGGAGAGCTAGTGGCTGGAAGAGGGGGAGAGCTGATGATTGGAAGAGCGGGAAGAGCTGGTGGCTGGAAGACCAGGGAGAGCTAGTGGCTGGAAGAGGGGGAGAGCTGATGAATGGAAGAGCGGGGAGAGCTGGTGGCTGGAAGAGTGGGGAGAGCAGGTGCCTGGAAGAGCGGGGAGAACTGGTGGCTGGAAGAGCGGGGAGAGCTGGTGGCTGGAAGAGGGGGAGAGCTGATGATTGGAAGAGCGGGGAGAGCTGGTGGCTGGAAGAGGGGGAGAGCTGATGATTGGAAGAGCGGGGAGAGCTGGTTGACAGAAAGGCGGGGAGATCTGATCCTCAAAGGTAAATCTTAGCAAAAAGCAGAAATCACGAGGAAACACAAGACTAGAAAACAATATAAATAAAAACACTGCATAGATAAATCATTAAACGGGGGATAAATGAGAACACAGCAGAGCAGACATGAAGACCCAGACGAAACACAACATCAGGAAAAATCTTGGTGAGGAAAAGATAATCTCGCGTAGGAAGCTCAGTGTGCTCAGGAACGACGAGAGAAAACGACTGATCTCGTCGACTTAAACAGCAGCAGCAGCAGCAGCAGCAACAGTTACAGCAGCAGCAGCAACAGGAACAACAGCAATAGCTACAGCAGCACCAGCAACAATTACAACTGCAGTAGGAACAACAGCTACAATAATAAGTTACAACAGCAGCAGCAACAGTTACAACAGCAGCAGCAGCAACAGTTACAACAGCAGCAGCAGCAACAGTTACAACAGCAGCAGCAGCAACAGTTACAAGAAACTACCTATAAGGGACTACTTATGAGAGATCACTATCATCATCTACAAAGAAAATACGTTTTGTGGGATGAGACAGAGAAAATACGACATGGCGCATGATACAAATAAATGTCTTGGGTGAGATCGTGTATGAATATCCGAACGCAGAAGTATCCACCCTGTATGTACATGTATCCCCCTATATATAGAAATAGACAAAGACTACCATGAGGAGGTCCTGGGACCAAACACCATACACAGTTTCAGGTGCAGGTATGATAGGACCCAAGGAGACCAGGAACTATTAAATGTGGGTACACATACAAGGGTAAAAGATGGAGTTAAGAAGTGAGTCACGACTCTAAGGTACAACATCAGCACTTCCCTCACTCATCACTCCCTTCTAACTGACAATAAAAAGTACACCTGAATTAATGGAATCATCGATCACCGAGCTAACTTGTTTTTTTTTTCTTTTGGTCTACGATTCTCATAGTTTTTTTTTTTTATTTACCAGACTGATTTATTAGAACCCATAACCTAGAAGGGGATACAATAATCTCAAGAATGGAATAAATCTTCGGATTTTTCCGTGAATACATTTTCTTCCACTACCCTATATATATATATATATATATATATATATATATATATATATATATATATATATATATATATATATATATATATATATATATTATGCAGGACAAGCCACGGGAGGGGGGGAGAAATCATTAGCTCAAGTACTTTCACAATTCACAGTGCGTCATCAGGAGCTGGTTGCAGGAGCAACCAAAGCAGGGAGAGAGAGGTCTCAGAGTAGCATAGGTGTCACTGGCCACGGTTACCCTTAGACTGGGTTAGTGTTCGGTGCCAACCTCACCCTACCATCATCCCCGTACTCCCCATATGGGGCAGGAGGGTTTCTGAGATGTCAAGTATGAAATTATAAGATATAAAAAGCCAGCCCCAAGCTTTTTCTAATCGTTTATAACAGGTAATGTGGTTTGAGAGAATAAGTTTCTCGTTAGATACTGTTGACATGGATAGCTATTGTTGTGTGTGACCTTTTCAAGTAATGAAAGAAAAGAATATAATGTTCTCTTTGTCCATTTAAATATTCTGTCCTGGGGTACTCGAATGTTCTACCAATGTACTCAGAAGTATCTCTTTCTAAATATTGTCTATTTTTCTCAGTGGCTGTTAATATGACTTACATGGGGACTTCTATGCTTATCCGATAATATTTCTATGATCTAAATTCTACTAATGCCCTTTAACCTTTCCTTACGTTATCTTGTGTGCTTGTCACTGTATGGTGCATTAACAGCTACAGGCGTTATATAACCATCAAAACTGACGTGTGATTGTTTGCATATATATATATATATATATATATATATATATATATATATATATATATATATATATATATATATATGGAAAGTGTAGTGTTGCCCCACACTGCTGGAAGGTGTAGTGTTGACCACACAGTGCTGGAAGGTGTAGTGTTGTCACACACTGCTGGAAGGTGTAGTGTTGTCACACACTGCTGGAAGGTGTAGTGTTGTCACACACTACTGGAAGGTGTAGTGTTGTCACACACTACTGGAAGGTGTAGTGTTGTCACACACTGCTGGAAGGTGTAGTGTTGTCACACACTACTGGAAGGTGTAGTGTTGTCACACACTGCTGGAAGGTGTAGTGTTGTCACACACTGCTGGAAGGTGTAGTGTTGTCACACACTGCTGGAAGGTGTAGTGTTGTCACACACTGCTGGAAGGTGTAGTGTTGTCACACACTGCTGGAAGGTGTAGTGTTGTCACACACTGCTGGAAGGTGTAGTGTTGTCACACACTGCTGGAAGGTGTAGTGTTGTCACACACTGCTGGAAGGTGTAGTGTTGTCACACACTGCTGGAAGGTGTAGTGTTGTCACACACTGCTGGAAGGTGTAGTGTTGTCACACACTGCTGGAAGGTGTAGTGTTGTCACACACTACTGGAAGGTGTAGTGTTGTCACACACTGCTGGGAGGTGTAGTGTTGTCACACACTGCTGGAAGGTGTAGTGTTGTCACACACTGCTGGAAGGTGTAGTGTTGTCACACACTGCTGGAAGGTGTAGTGTTGTCACACACTGCTGGAAGGTGTAGTGTTGTCACACACTGCTGGAAGGTGTAGTGTTGTCACACACTGCTGGAAGGTGTAGTGTTGTCACACACTGCTGGAAGGTGTAGTGTTGTCACACACTGCTGGAAGGTGTAGTGTTGTCACACACTGCTGGAAGGTGTAGTGTTGTCACACACTGCTGGAAGGTGTAGTGTTGTCACACACTGCTGGAAGGTGTAGTGTTGTCACACACTGCTGGAAGGTGTAGTGTTGTCACACACTGCTGGAAGGTGTAGTGTTGTCACACACTGCTGGAAGGTGTAGTGTTGTCACACACTGCTGCCAGCAGGCACCTCTGCTACAGTTCTTCCTTAAGTTTGCCTGACCTTCTACATCTCTAAAACGTTAAAGATGCGACTCTCTCACCTGGGCGTGACCTGTCTCTTAGGAGCAAGGTGACTGTCCCAGAGGAAGAGGGTGGTCAGGTGACTGTCCCAGAGGAAGAGGGTGGTCAGGTGACTGTCCCAGAGGAAGAGGGTGGTCAGGTGACTGTCCCAGAGGAAGAAGAGAGTGGTCAGGTGACTGTCCCAGAGGAAGAGGGTGGTCAGGTGACTGTCCCAGAGGAAGAGGGTGGTCAGGTGACTGTCCCAGAGGAAGAGGGTGGTCAGGTGACTGTCCCAGAGGAAGAAGAGAGTGGTCAGGTGACTGTCCCAGAGGAAGAAGAGAGTGGTCAGGTGACTGTACCAGAGGAAGAAGAGAGTGGTCAGGTGACTGTCCCAGAGGAAGAAGAGAGTGGTCAGGTGACTGTCCCAGAGGAAGAAGAGAGTGGTCAGGTGACTGTCCCAGAGGAAGAAGAGAGTGGTCAGGTGACTGTCCCAGAGGAAGAAGAGAGTGGTCAGGTGACTGTCCCAGAGGAAGAAGAGAGTGGTCAGGTGACTGTCCCAGAGGAAGAAGAGAGTGGTCAGGTGACTGTCCCAGAGGAAGAAGAGAGTGGTCAGGTGACTGTCCCAGAGGAAGAAGAGAGTGGTCAGGTGACTGTCCCAGAGGAAGAAGAGAGTGGTCAGGTGACTGTCCCAGAGGAAGAAGAGAGTGGTCAGGTGACTGTCCCAGAGGAAGAAGAGAGTGGTCAGGTGACTGTCCCAGAGGAAGAAGAGAGTGGTCAGGTGACTGTCCCAGAGGAAGAAGAGAGTGGTCAGGTGACTGTCCCAGAGGAAGAAGAGAGTGGTCAAGTGACTGTCCCAGAGGAAGAAGAGAGTGGTCAGGTGACTGTCCCAGAGGAAGAAGAGAGTGGTCAGGTGACTGTCCCAGAGGAAGAAGAGAGTGGTCAGGTGACTGTCCCAGAGGAAGAAGAGAGTGGTCAGGTGACTGTCCCAGAGGAAGAAGAGAGTGGTCAGGTGACTGTCCCAGAGGAAGAAGAGAGTGGTCAGGTGACTGTCCCAGAGGAAGAAGAGAGTGGTCAGGTGACTGTCCCAGAGGAAGAAGAGAGTGGTCAGGTGACTGTCCCAGAGGAAGAAGAGAGTGGTCAGGTGACTGTCCCAGAGGAAGAAGAGAGTGGCCAAGTGACTGTCCCAGAGGAAGAGAGTGGTCAGGTGACTGTCCCAGAGGAAGAGGGTGGTCAGGTGACTGTCCCAGAGGAAGAGGGTGGTCAGGTGACTGTCCCAGAGGAAGAGGGTGGTCAGGTGACTGTCCCAGTGGAAGAGGGTGGTCAGGTGACTGTCCCAGAGGAAGAGGGTGGTCAGGTGACTTTCCCAGAGGAAGAGAGTGGTCAGGTGACTGTCCCAGAGGAATAGAGTGGTCAGGTGACTGTCCCAGAGGAAGAGAGTGGTCAGGTGACTGTCCCAGAGGAATAGAGTGGTCAGATGACTGTCCCAGAGGAATAGGGTGGTCAAGTGACTGTCCCAGAGGAAGAGAGTGGTCAGGTCACTGTCCCAGAGGAAGAGAGTCACCAGGTCACTGTCCCAGAGGAAGAGAGTCGTCAGGTCACTGTCCCAGAGGAAGAGAGTGGCCAGGTCACTGTCCCAGAGGAAGAGAGTCGTCAGGTCACTGTCCCAGAGGAAGAGAGTGGTCAGGTCACTCTCTTCAGGTAGGGCAGTAGTTACTCTCTTTAGATAGGATAGTAATCACTATCTTCAGGAAGAATAGTAGTCATTATCTTCAAGAAGGATAATGGTCACTGTCTTCAGGAAGGATAATGGTCACTATCTTCAAGAAGGATAATGGTCACTGTCTTCAGGAAGGATAATGGTCACCATCTTCAAGAAGGATAATGGTCACCATCTTCAAGAAGGATAATGGTCACTATCTTCAAGAAGGATAATGGTCACTGTCTTCAGGAAGGATAATGGTCACTATCTTCAAGAAGGATAATGGTCACTGTCTTCAGGAAGGATAATGGTCACCATCTTCAAG
>NC_091346.1:14040721-14078221 GCF_038502225.1 Cherax quadricarinatus
TCTTCAACATGTCGGTTTTTCAAACCATTCGTCACAACTTAGATTTTGTGCTTAGTAATGATTGTAATAATATAATTAGGTCTCAGAAGGTCCTAGACCGATGGGTCTGTTTTTACTGTTAGTTTACCCAAATCTTGGTTAATTTGCGTTAATCTGATCTACGTAGGAAATCAGGTATACTAGCAAAAATGTTGATAAAGTGTACGAAGCTTCGAGCTGGGAGGCGTATGAAAGCGGCCGTGTTGCTCACCTGAGTGATGGTCCTCACACACGTGAGTGATGGTCCTCACACACGTGAGTGATGGTCCTCACATACGTGAGTGATGGTCCTCACACACCTGAGTGATGGTCCTCACACACCTGAGTGATGGTCCTCACACACCTGAGTGATGGTCCTCACACACCTGGGTGATGGTCCTCACACACCTGAGTGATGGTCCTCACTCGCTTGAGTGATTGTCCTCACTCACCTGAGTGATGGTCCTCACTCACTCCCTGGAGTGATGGTTGATGCCACGTGAGATATAGACTTCATGTTGGTCTTGTCTGAAACAATGGCGTGTGTCAAGTTCATTAGTGCTCTGAAATGGCTTATATTCACCTTATTTTCCAGTCTATGATGTATCTTTTCCGTGTATGATGTATCTCTTCCGTGTATGATGTATAGCTTCCGTGTATGATGTATCTCTTCCGTGTATGATGTATCTCTTCCGTGTATAATGTATCTCTTCCGTGTATGATGTATCTTCCGTGTATGATGTATCTCTTCCGTGTATGATGTATCTCTTCCGTGTGTGATGTATCTCTTCCGTGTATGATGTATCTCTTCCGTGTATGATGTATCTCTTCCGTGTATGATGTATCTCTTCCGTGTATGATGTATCTCTTCCGTGTATGATGTATCTACTCCGTGTATGATGTATCTCTTCCGTGTATGATGTATCTCTTCCGTGTATGATGTATCTACTCCGTGTATGATGTATCTCTTCCGTGTATGATGTATCTCTTCCGTGTATGATGTATCTCTTCCGTGTATGATGTATCTCTTCCGTGTATGACGTATCTACTCCGTGTATGATGTATCTCTTCCGTGTATGACGTATCTACTCCGTGTATGACGTATCTACTCCGTGTATGATGTATCTACTCCGTGTATGACGTATCTACTCCGTGTATGATGTATCTCTTCCGTGTATGATGTATCTACTCCGTGTATGATGTATCTCTTCCGTGTATGATGTATCTCTTCCGTGTATGATGTATCTCTTCCGTGTATGATGTATCTCTTCCGTGTATGATGTATCTCTTCCGTGTATGATGTATCTCTTCTGTGTATGATGTATCTCTTCCGTGTATGATGTATCTCTTCCGTGTATGATGTATCTACTCCGTGTATGATGTATCTACTCCGTGTATGACGTATCTACTCCGTGTATGACGTATCTACTCCGTGTATGACGTATATACTCCGTGTATAAAATATAGTTCTGTGTATGGCTTACCGATCTCGTTGTTCTTGGGGAAGTACTAAACCCGTTGGAGCTGTGCACTGCCTCAGAAGTAGGAGGTAATCTGGTCTGATCCGAGGAAGGTGAGAGTAGCAACAATTTCCTCGATCAAGAGAACTTCAACAAACGTCTAAGCTTCTTTGTGAAAGGAGAAATTGGTTGTATTTCCTAGGCTTTGCTGAGAGTGTTTACCTTGTGTGTTGTGTTAGACCACTGGACGAAGGTGGGTACCTGAGATGGATACAGTGGTGCTTAGTCAGGATACACTGGTGCCTGGTCAAGATACAGTGATGCCTGGTCAAGATAGTGGTGCCTGATAAGGATACAGTGGTAATGGTCAGGAAATGGTTGCTCCTGGTCAGGATACAGTGGTACTTGGTCAGGAAATGGTTTCTCCTGGTCAGGATACAGTGGTACTTGGTCAGGAAATGGTTGCTCCTGGTCAGGATACAGTGGTACATGGTCAGGAAATGGTTGCTCCTGGTCAGGATACAGTGGTACTTGGTCAGGAAATGGTTGCTCCTGGTCAGGATACAGTGGTACTTGGTCAGGAAATGGTTGCTCCTGGTCAGGATACAGTGGTACCTGGTCAGGAAATGGTTGTTTCTGGTCAAGATACCGAATATAGCAGCATCTGGCCAGGATAAACGTGTATTTGAACACAGTACCGCGTTACATGAACAAAATATCGCGTTCCCTGACCAAGATATCACGTTGCTTGGACCATATATCGCGTTACCGGACGAGAAATACAGTACCCACTGATAATACTACTGTATGAATTCAGGATACAACAACACCTGAGCGGGATACAGTAGCACCCGAGGAGGATACAGTAGCACCTGAGGAGGATACAGCAGCACCTGACGAGGATACAGTAGCACCTGACGAGGATACAGCAGCACCTGAGGAGGATACAGCAGCACCTGAGGAGGATACAGCAGCACCTGAGGAGGATACAGTAGCACCTGAGGAGGATACAGCAGCACCTGACGAGGATACAGTAGCACCTGACGAGGATACAGCAGCACCTGAGGAGGATACAGCAGCACCTGAGGAGGATACAGCAGCACCTGACGAGGATACAGTAGCACCTGAGGAGGATACAGCAGCACCAGAAGATACAGCAGTGTATCTGTTCTCTTCAGAGCAAAAAATATTAATTTCCTGCTATCAAAAATAATTGTCAACATTTTTTTATCGAAAAAAAATCACAATTTTTATATAATTTCAAAATATTTCGTAATATTTCTTCTCTTACATTATCCATAAAATGTCCCCCAAAAGGCAAATATATTCGTCTTTTTCTCGTAAAGAAAAACCATAATTTTAATGTCAAATAACTGAATTAAAAACTTGTGTTACACGTCTGATTATATTTAATTATTTGTGTTACAAGTCTAATTATTTGTGTTACACGTCTGATTGCATTACACGTCTGATTATAATTATTTATGTTACACGTCTGATTATATGTGTTAAACGTCTGTTTGTGTTACACGTTTGATTATATGTGTTAAACGTCTGTTTGTGTTACACATCTGATTTTTTATGCTACACGTCTGATAGTGTTACATGTCTGAGTATTTGGTGAGTTTGGGAAAATATACAGTGTTAAAAATTTTCCGTTTTACAAGCATGTTGTGAGAAGCAGCCACAACACAGAGCCTGGATGCTGTCATCCGTCGTTCAGAATAAGTGACTGATGCTTTTAGTGTTGACAATTCAGAATTCTGGAGACGTCCTTGGTGGTAAAAATGGTGTTTCTTCAAGACATATAGTGACTCAAACAAGCCATCATTAATGGTAGATTTATGTCCATTGTAAATGACCCTGAGAGATCTGAAGGAGGAGGAGGAGGAGGAGGAGGAGGAGGGGGAGAAAGAGAGGGAAAGGAAGACAGTTGAAAGCAGAGAAATAGTCGTATCATGAGGGATTGATGGATGAGGAAGGAAAAAAAAACAGGAGGAGGCGAAGAGATAAATGGTTGTGGAAGAGAAAGACTTCTACTGGATCAGATTGATGAATTGGAGAACTAGAAAGAGGGAAAGAGCATAGAGAAAGAGAGGAGAGATTAAGTGGAATAGGAAGAGAAATAAGGGGATGAAACTGAAGAAATGCGGAAGGAGGAGACGTGTTCAAAAATAGAAGCTACTCATTACTCTTGTTCACGTCAGCAGGTGAGCGCTGGAGACCAACTCGGGAATGAGAAGCTTCTCTTTCCACAGAATCTTATTACACACTTCCACTTTTGTCTATTCTTTTAATTTTCCCTTAATAGCGAGAGAGAGTGGCCACAGTTAGCCTGGAAGGGTGGAAGGAGCTATAGGAAGCTTGAAGAGCTATAGAAAGCTTAAAGAGGAGCTGCAAGTAGCCTGGGAGGGTGGTGTAGGAAGCGTGAAAGCAGCAGTGAGAAGACACATACAACGTGTTCAACACGCAGCTGCACGACATAACTCACACACTCAGACATATTGCAGTAGCTACGAGTGAGGTGTATGTCCCTGAGCCTCAATGTACAGATAAATAGTCTCGTAGTGACCATTCCCGTCACGTGAGTGCCAAACAACCACGTTTTGGCGACCCGTACAGAACTTGTTGCTTGTGTGCATGGCCCCCGGCCCTACCACGTCTCAAGAACATATCTTTGTGGGCCATTGATGCATGTGTCAGGAAGAAAGATATATTCTGATGTACATTTATTTGGGCCACTCCCAAATATTTTTTGTTTGGGGGGAATAAAAAAAACAGTGATCTTTAACCATCCGGCTGACTGCGATCTCACCTTAAACATCACTGTTTTTTGTTATATTCTGCTCAGAATGTGAACTACTGGTAATAGTTATCGTTAATGATATTATTATTGGTACTAATCTGCATTTGCGTAAGGTTGACTAAACTGTATGAATAATATATATGAGATTTATCTCCTGGTGGAATACACATCACCCGGGAGATATTACTGTCACCCTCTGACCAGGGAAGTAGCCTGCTGCATGGGTCTCTGACCAGGGAAGTAGCCTGCTGCATGGGTCCCTGACCAGGGAAGTAGCCTGCTGCATGGGTCTCTGACCAGGGAAGTAGCCTGCTGCACGAGTCTCTGACCAAGGAAGTAGCCCAGGGTGGAAGATGGTGGGCAGGATGGGAGAGGGTGAATAGGGCGGGAGAGGGTAGGCATGGCGGGAGAGGGTGGGCAGAGTGTAAGAGGCTGTGCATCACGACTAATAGGACACTGATCAAGGCTGAGAAGTGGCCCTTGCTGCTCGCTAATTTTCTCTCTCGACATAGTGACGAGGTTCCACCTCTCTCTCTCTCTCTCTCTCTCTCTCTCTCTCTCTCTCTCTCTCTCTCTCTCTCTCTCTCTCTCCTCTCTCTCTCTCCTCTCTCTCTCCGCTCTCTCTCTCTCTCTCTCTCTCTCTCTCTCTCTCTCTCTCTCTCTCTCTCTCTCTCTCTCTCTCTCTCTCTCTCTCTCTCTCTCTCTCTCTCTCTCTCCCTCCCCCTTCTTGTTTTTCTTTTCCTGCCTTCACAGGTCCTACCTCCTCGTTTTCTCTCTCTCTGCTTCCATCACAGGTTCCACCTCCTCTTCTCTTTCTTCTTCTCTCCCAAACACCTACAGAGAAAATATTTATTTCGTAATTACTACACGTACTTCCCAGTACATCTGCTTATAGAAAATCGGCTTAAAAGGGTTTGTTAATGGGGGGTTTAAAGCCTATTGACTACTAGTGGGTCATTACGGCTGCAATGTAACCTTGTCACCACCAGACAAGAATACTTGAATTCTTAAATAGGAATTAAAACAAACTCTCAGCATATATACTTTAAGAGAAATACTCTTCTAAGTGAATATATCCCGTGACATTAAGATATATTCCAGTTGATGGTTTAAGTTCATCCATATTACAACTTACTGAAGCAAGTTTTAAAAATATTTGAAAGCGGAAGGAATAAAATCATTGTAAAAGAATTTTCATTTTGTTTATCGATCTAAATTCATAGTTTTATTGTAAATTTATTTTTGGTATTAAGAAACATTTTTGAACTCAGAGGTTTAGTAAGTTTATGTAGGTACAAGTACACATATGTACAATTATTATACCTAGTAACATATGTGTAATCCTCGCTTAGTACAATGTGTACTAATAATTTCCCTAAAAATTCTTGTTAATTTTTTTAAGTTGATAATTTTTAGTGATAGAGACTTAAGCTTAAGTTAGTTGTGTCCAGTGTTAGTAAATACTGATATAATTACATTTCGACTATCAACCGCTCTATTTACGAAGGAATATGGTTTAGAAAGACACGTAAGCAAACACTATAACATATTTATTAGAAAACGTTTCGGTCCTGGGACCTTGATCACGGTCCCAGGACCGAAACGTTTTCTAATAAATATGTTATAGTGTTTGCTTACGTGTCTTTCTAAACAAACTTGTTGGTATTTATTACCAAGGTTTATACCATGAAGGAATATCTTTTCAATGCTCCTTCAACATTGCTTCTTACAACAATATAATTTTGAAGGAACGTTATCACTTCCTACTTCTGGATCCAGGTAATTTATATTTATTTGTTTTCTGGCAAATGCCAGTTACATGCATGGTCCCTCGCTCGCCTTGCCCCCGTCAAGTTACATGCATGGTCCCTCGCTCGCCTTGCCCCCGTCAAGTTACATGCATGGTCCCTCGCTCGCCTTGCCCCGTCAAGTTACATGCATGGTCCCTCGCTCGCCTTGCCCCCGTCAAGTTACATGCATGGTCCCTCGCTCGCCTTGCTCCCGTCAAGTTACATGCATGGTCCCTCGCTCGCCTTGCCCCCGTCAAGTTACATGCATGGTCCCTCGCTCGCCTTGCCCCGTCAAGTTACATGCATGGTCCCTCGCTCGCCTTGCTCCCGTCAAGTTACATGCATGGTCCCTCGCTCGCCTTGCCCCGTCAAGTTACATGCATGGTCCCTCGCTCGCCTTGCTCCCGTCAAGTTACATGCATGGTCCCTCGCTCGCCTTGCCCCGTCAAGTTACATGCATGGTCCCTCGCTCGCCTTGCCCCGTCAAGTTACATGCATGGTCCCTCGCTCGCCTTGCTCCCGTCAAGTTACATGCATGGTCCCTCGCTCGCCTTGCCCCCGTCAAGTTACATGCATGGTCCCTCGCTCGCCTTGCCCCCGTCAAGTTACATGGTCCCTCGCTCGCCTTGCCCCCGTCAAGTTACATGGTCCCTCGCTCGCCTTGCCCCGTCAAGTTACATGGTCCCTCGCTCGCCTTGCCCCGTCAAGTTACTCAGACATAAACAAAAATTACCATTTCCAAAAAAATCTGTTTACAATTTGTCTTTCATATCAACACCGACCAGGACTCCAGTCTCTCTCTCTCTCTCTCTCTCTCTCTATCTATCTATCTATGTTTCTAAGCAATATGCTTTGTATAATGCAACAGTTTTCTAAAGCCAGTAACACCAGCAGAAACTCACCCATTTGTTCCCCTATATGACATACCCCTTGTGTCCTCAACACTCCCCTACCACCCCTAATTGTCCTCACCCCTCCTCCTCCTCTTCCTCCTCCTCCTCCTCTTCCTCCTCCTCCTCCTCTTCCTCCCTTACCGTCATTGATCCACTACTCTCAGAACCTCCTCCCCCTTCGTCTGCCGTTACCAACTACACACCCATTTCTCCGTTGTCTGGCGTTACTAGAGCTGACAGTGTCAAGCATTCTCTGTAATCCTCTTCTTATCTTTTCCTTGTTGCTTCATCCTTTAAGTCAGTCTCAGCGTTTTACCAGCTAAGTCACTCTTGTTGCTATACCCACTGTCACTTGTTGCTATACCCATTAAGTCACTCTTGTTGCTATACCCACTAGGTCATTCTTTTTGCTATACCCACTAAGTCACTCTTGTTGCTATACCCACTGTCACTCTTGTTGCTATACCCATTAAGTCACTCATGTTGCTATACCCACTAAGTCACTCTTGTTGCTATACCCACTGTCACTCTTGTTGCTATACCCATTAAGTCACTCTTGTTGCTATACCCACTAAGTCACTCTTTTTGCTATACCCACTAAGTCACTCTTGTTGCTATACCCACTAAGTCACTCTTGTTGCTATACCCACTGTCACTCTTGTTGCTATACCCATTAAGTCACTCTTGTTGCTATACCCACTAAGTCACTCTTGTTGCTATACCCACTAAGTCACTCTTGTTGCTAGGCCCACTAAGTCACTCTTGTTGCTAGGCCAAGTCATCCTTGTTGCTAGGCCCACTAAGTCACTCTTTTTGCTATACCCACTGTCACTCTTGTTGCTATACCCATTAAGTCACTCTTGTTGCTATACCCACTGTCACTCTTGTTGCTAGGCCCATTAAGTCACTCTTTTTGCTATACCCACTGTCACTCTTGTTGCTATACCCATTAAGTCACTCATGTTGCTATACCCACTAAGTCACTCTTGTTGCTATACCCACTGTCACTCTTGTTGCTATACCCACTGTCACTCTTGTTGCTATACCCATTAAGTCACTCTTGTTGCTATACCCACTAAGTCACTCTTGTTGCTATACCCACTGTCACTCTTGTTGCTATACCCATTAAGTCACTCTTGTTGCTATACCCACTAAGTCACTCTTGTTGCTATACCCACTAAGTCACTCTTGTTGCTAGGCCCACTAAGTCACTCTTGTTGCTAGGCCAAGTCATCCTTGTTGCTAGGCCCACTAAGTCACTCTTGTTGCTAGGCCAAGTCATCCTTGTTGCTAGGCCCACTAAGTCACTCTTTTTGCTATACCCACTGTCACTCTTGTTGCTATACCCATTAAGTCACTCATGTTGCTATACCCACTAAGTCACTCTTGTTGCTATACCCACTAAGTCACTCTTGTTGCTATACCCACTAAGTCACTCTTGTTGCTATACCCACTGTCACTCTTGTTGCTATACCCATTAAGTCACTCTTGTTGCTATACCCACTAAGTCACTCTTGTTGCTATACCCACTAAGTCACTCTTGTTGCTAGGCCCACTAAGTCACTCTTGTTGCTAGGCCAAGTCATCCTTGTTGCTAGGCCCACTAAGTCACTCTTGTTGCTATACCCACTGTCACTCTTGTTGCTATACCCACTAAGTCACTCTTGTTGCTATACCCACTAAGTCACTCTTGTTGCTAGGCCAAGTCATCCTTGTTGCTAGGCCCACTAAGTCACTCTTGTTGCTAGGCCAAGTCATCCTTGTTGCTAGGCCCACTAAGTCACTCTTGTTGCTAGGCCCACTGAGTTAGCCTTGTTGCTGCACCCACTAAGTCATCTTTGTTACTATGTCCACTAAGTTAGCCTTGTTACTATGCCCACTAAGTTAGCGTTGTTTCTATGCCCACTAAGTTACCCTTGTTGTTATACCCACTAAGTCATTCTAACTGCTGTATTCACCGTCTTTTAATGATCTGCCTCACTGAAGGTGAAGTGTGTTGCTGCTGGGTACAAGAGGTTGTGTTTCCATTACTTTGTTTACAGTAGTTTTTTCTGTCAGTTTCTGTGTTTTTCCCACGTTTTTTTTTAGGACGGATAATAGCCTTCCTCTGGCAGGATAATCGAGCTTACTTCAGGCCGGATAATCGCGCCTGCTGGCCAGATAATTGCTCCTGATAACCCACTGTCCATATGAATTGTATCTGCTGGCCAGATAGAACCTTCTAGCCAGATAGAACCTAATATTTAAGCCCCTATCATAATATGTACCAAAACTGTGACAGGTTTCTGATCCACCAGAAAATCACAATATATATCTTAGCTCTCAGCTTCCGCTTAAATCTTATGGTCACGGGTCTTCCCAGGGGGAGAAATTGTACAGTGCCGTTGAATACAGAGAACCTCGGAGACCAGGTCGGTCCAGAGACCAGTCGGATGCCGTCTAGTGTATTCGGATACCAGTGGGATTCATAAAAAAATACGACTCAGACACCATTGACATTCAGAAACGAAGAGGATTAAGGAAATATACTGAGATTTAAATACCGGTTTAATTCGGAGATAAATAGGATTTGGAGGCCAGTCACATTCACACACCAGTCACATTCACACACCAGTCACATTCACACACCAGTCACATTCACACACCAGTCACATTCACACACCAGTCACATTCACACACCAGTCACATTCACACACCAGTCACATTCACACACCAGTCACATTCACACACCAGTCACATTCACACACCAGTCACATTCACACACTAGTTACATTCACACACTAGTTACATTCACACACTAGTTACATTCACACACTAGTTACATTCACACACTAGTTACATTCACACACTAGTTACATTCACACACTAGTTACATTCACACACTAGTTACATTCACACACTAGTTACATTCACACACTGGTTACATTCACACCAGTCATATTCACACACTAGTTACATTCACACACTAGTTACATTCACGCATTAGTTACATTCACACACTAGTTACATTCACGCATTAGTTACATTCACACAATAGTCACATTCACACACTAGTTACATTCACACACTAGTTACATTCACACATTAGTTACATTCACGCACTAGTTACATTCACACACTAGTTACATTCACACACTAGTTACATTCACACAGTTACATTCACACACTAGTTACATTCACACCAGTCATATTCACACACTAGTTACATTCACACAGTTACATTCACACACTAGTTACATTCACACCAGTCATATTCACACACTAGTTACATTCACACAGTTACATTCACACACTAGTTACATTCACACAGTTACATTCACACAGTTACATTCACACACTAGTTACATTCACACCAGTCATATTCACACACTAGTTACATTCACACAGTTACATTCACACACTAGTTACATTCACACCAGTCATATTCACACACTAGTTACATTCACACACCGATTACATTCACACACTAGTTACATTCACACCAGTCATATTCACACACTAGTTACATTCACACACCGATTACATTCACACACTAGTTACATTCACTCACTAGTTACATTCACACATTAGTTACATTCACACACTAGTTACATTCACACCAGTCATATTCACACACTAGTTACATTCACACACCGGTTACATTCACACACTAGTTACATTCACACACTAGTTACATTCACACACTAGTTACATTCACACCAGTCACATTCAGAGGCCAAGAGTGTTCTCTCCAAATGTAACACATTTTCTTGCATATTTCCTACGACTTTTTGTGACATGACAGAGGTAATTTATTTCTAATTAAGGTCATCATTATTAAAAAAGTGGAAATTCCTCGTTCAGCGACATACAAAAGTATTAAAATATTCTACCTCATTATACGTCGAGGGCACTCATAATATCTGACTGGAACAATGACATGAGTTGGCCAGCCTGGTGGCTTCCAGGTAGTGAGCTGGCTAGCTTGGTGGCTTCCAGGTAGTGAGCTGGCCAGCCTGGTGGCCTCCAGGTAGTGAGCTGGCTAGCTTGGTGGCTTCCAGGTAGTGAGCTGACCAGCCTGGTGGCCTCCAGGTAGTGAGCTGGCTAGCTTGGTGGCTTCCAGGTAGTGAGCTGACCAGCCTGGTGACCTCCAGGTATTGAGCTGACCAGCCTGGTGGCCTCCAGGTAGTGAGCTGGTCAGCCTGGTGGCCTCCAGGTAGTGAGCTGGTCAGCCTGGTGGCCTCCAGGTAGTGAGCTGGCTAGCTTGGTGGCCTCCAGGTAGTGAGCTGGCTAGCTTGGTGGCTTCCAGGTAGTGAGCTGGCTAGCTTGGTGGCTTCCAGGTAGTGAGCTGGTCAGCCTGGTGGCCTCCAGGTAGTGAGCTGGTCAGCCTGGTGGCCTCCAGGTAGTGAGCTGGCTAGCTTGGTGGCTTCCAGGTAGTGAGCTGGTCAGCCTGGTGGCCTCCAGGTAGTGAGCTGACCAGCCTGGTGGCCTCCAGGTAGTGAGCTGGTCAGCCTGGTGGCCTCCAGGTAGTGAGCTGACCAGCCTGGTGGCCTCCAGGTAGTGAGCTGACCAGCCTGGTGGCCTCCAGGTAGTGAGCTGACCAGCCTGGTGGCCTCCAGGTAGTGAGCTGGTCAGCCTGGTGGCCTCCAGGTAGTGAGCTGACCAGCCTGGTGGCCTCCAGGTAGTGAGCTGGTCAGCCTGGTGGCCTCCAGGTAGTGAGCTGACCAGCCTGGTGGCCTCCAGGTAGTGAGCTGACCAGCCTGGTGGCCTCCAGGTAGTGAGCTGGTCAGCCTGGTGGCCTCCAGGTAGTGAGCTGGTCAGCCTGGTGGCCTCCAGGTAGTGAGCTGGCTAGCTTGGTGGCCTCCAGGTAGTGAGCTGGCTAGCTTGGTGGCTTCCAGGTAGTGAGCTGGCTAGCTTGGTGGCTTCCAGGTAGTGAGCTGGTCAGCCTGGTGGCCTCCAGGTAGTGAGCTGGTCAGCCTGGTGGCCTCCAGGTAGTGAGCTGGCTAGCTTGGTGGCTTCCAGGTAGTGAGCTGGTCAGCCTGGTGGCCTCCAGGTAGTGAGCTGACCAGCCTGGTGGCCTCCAGGTAGTGAGCTGGTCAGCCTGGTGGCCTCCAGGTAGTGAGCTGACCAGCCTGGTGGCCTCCAGGTAGTGAGCTGACCAGCCTGGTGGCCTCCAGGTAGTGAGCTGACCAGCCTGGTGGCCTCCAGGTAGTGAGCTGGTCAGCCTGGTGGCCTCCAGGTAGTGAGCTGACCAGCCTGGTGGCCTCCAGGTAGTGAGCTGGTCAGCCTGGTGGCCTCCAGGTAGTGAGCTGACCAGCCTGGTGGCCTCCAGGTAGTGAGCTGACCAGCCTGGTGGCCTCCAGGTAGTGAGCTGGTCAGCCTGGTGGCCTCCAGGTAGTGAGCTGACCAGCCTGGTGGCCTCCAGGTAGTGAGCTGACCAGCCTGGTGGCCTCCAGGT
Source organism: Cherax quadricarinatus (assembly GCF_038502225.1). Lineage (NCBI taxonomy): Eukaryota > Metazoa > Arthropoda > Malacostraca > Decapoda > Parastacidae > Cherax > Cherax quadricarinatus. The sequence goes on from NC_091346.1 coordinate 14,053,126, forward strand.
AGTGAGCTGGTCAGCCTGGTGGCCTCCAGGTAGTGAGCTGGCCAGCTTGGTGGCTTCCAGGTAGTGAGCTGACCAGCCTGGTGACCTCCAGGTATTGAGCTGACCAGCCTGGTGGCCTCCAGGTAGTGAGCTGGTCAGCCTGGTGGCCTCCAGGTAGTGAGCTGGCCAGCTTGGTGGCCTCCAGGTAGTGAGCTGACCAGCCTGGTGGCCTCCAGGTAGTGAGCTGGTCAGCCTGGTGGCCTCCAGGTAGTGAGCTAGTCAGCCTGGTGGCCTCCAGGTAATGAGCTGACCAGCCTACTGGAGTACTATGACAGGGTGACAGCAGCAAGACGAGAGAGAGAGAGAGAGAGAGAGAGAGAGAGAGAGAGAGAGAGAGAGAGAGAGAGAGAGAGAGAGAGAGAGAGAGAGAGAGAGAGAGAGAGAGCGAGGGGTGGGTAGAGTGCATTTTCTTGGACTGTAAGAAGGCGTTTGACACAGTTCCACACAAGAGATTAGTGCAGAAACTGGAAGACCAGGCAGGGATAACAGGAAAGTCACTACAGTGGATCAGGGAATACCGTTCAGGAAGACAGCAGCGAGTCATGGTACGCGGCGAGGTGTCAGAGCGGGCGCCTGTGACGAGTGAGGTTCCACAGGGGTCAGTCCTAGGACCAGTGCTGTTTCTGGTATTTGTGAACGACATGACGGAAGGAATAGACTCCGAAGTGTCCCTGTTTGCAGATGATGTGAAGCTGATGAGAAGAATTCAATCGGACGAGGACCAGGAAGACCTACAAAGGAATCTGGACAGGCTGCAGGCCTGGTCCAGCAATTGGCTTCTGGAGTTAACCCCGCCAAGTGCAAAGTCATGAAGATTGGGGAAAAAGATCTTGGGGTGAGTATAACACCAGGCACATCTCCTGAGGCGCACATCAACCAAATAACTGCTGCAGCATATGGGCGCCTAACTAACCTAAGAAGAGCATTCCGCCATCTTGATAAGGAATCGTTCAGGACCCTGTACACCGTGTACGTTAGGCCCATATTGGAGTATGCGGAACCAGTTTGGAATCCGTATCTAGCCAAGCACGTAAAGAAACTAGAGAAAGTGCAAAGGTTTGCAACAAGACTAGTCCCAGAGCTAAGGGGTATGTCCTACGAGGAGAGGTTAAGGGAAACCGACCTGACGACACTGGAGGACAGGAGAGATAGGGACGACATGATAACGACATATAGAATACTGAGAGGAATTGACAGGGTGGACAGAGACAGAATGTTCCAGAGATGGGACACGGCAACAAGGGGACACAGTTGGAAGTTGAAGACACAGATGAATCACAGAGTAGTCAGGAAGTGGAATAGCTTGGGAAGCGTTGTAGTTGAGGCAGGATCCATTTTTAGCTTTTAGCAGAGGTATGGTAAAGCTTATGGTGCAGGGAGAGTGACCCAGTAGCGGCCAGTGAAGAGGCGGGGCAAGGAGCTATGACTCGACCCCTGCAACCACAACTAGGTGAGCACACACACACACACACACACACACACACACACACACACACACACACACACACACACACACACACACACACACACACACATTACAACAACACAGGGCTGGGGAGATGTAATCACAGCGTGGAGCCCTGAAGGTCCCTCACAAACACGGGCCCTAACATTTTTTAGGTGCACGTCTATTCCGAGTGACTTTATAGCTCCAGGCAGACTAGGAAACTCACTGGTCTCTCGCTGTCTTTGTCTTTCTCGCTGTCTCTTTGTCTCTCTGTTTTGGTATACTAACCTCATTTGTTTAGAAAGAAGTAGAGGTAGAAATACAGTAATTTAGTTTTCCTCGAGAGATAACCTTGATAAAGATCTCATATTCCTAAGTTGTTCTCAGTCACAGTCTGTGTCTGTCTGTCTGTCTGTCTCTCTCTCTCTCTCTCTCTCTCTCTCTCTCTCTCTCTCTCTCTCTCTCTCTCTCTCTCTCTCTCTCTCTCTTTTATCTTTTCTCTCTCTCTCTCTCTCTCTCTCTCTCTCTCTCTCTCTCTCTCTCTCTCTCTCTCTCTCTCTCTCTCTCTCTCTCTCTCTCTCTTCTCTCTTCTCTCTCTCTTTTCTCTCTCTCTGTATATGTAATTCTTGTCTCGGACAAACGAAAATAAAATTGAAATGATTATATTTTCTTTCTATTCATAGTAGCAGCCAACATCAGGCACCGTTGGTGTCAGCTGCATCAGACACTCGTCGTGTCAGCAGCGTCAGGCTGAAATATGCTGACACTTGTCGAGTTCGGCTGGCTCGTGGTCCTTGTGTTGAGCTTTACTTGTTTCTTACCCTCGTCCCTGGCGACGCAAGTCTCAGATATGAGGCAAGAGTGTGTTTTGACTGTGTTGTCTTTGGCAGGATTCCTACGACAGACTTTCGCAGGATTCTCCCTACAGAGACTAACAGGATTCCTCCTCCTCACTCTTTGTCAGGATTCTCATGACACATCCTGATAGACCTTCTCTGGCATAAACACATTCATAGAACTACACTGAGAGACACTGTGGCAGGAATCTTGTGTCGCAGTCATTGGCAGAATTTTTCGAACAGACACTTTGAGAAAGCTGCACTGACAGGGAAACATTGACAGAACTTCCCTGACAGACACTTTGACATAGTTACACTGATTAACATTTTCACAGAGGAATACTGACAGACACTTTGGCAGAACTCCCCTGGCAGACACACTTTGACAGAACTCCCCTGACAGGCACTTTGACAAGATTCTAGTGACAAAGGTGGCCCTCAGAGGAGTAGGGACGTCCCTCCAGGCTGTTGGTCAACAATATCTCTGGATTTTTCTCATCATCACTACGGCTTCTCTTCTCATTTCCGCCATCAAAACTCAATTACTTTTATCAGTCGTCAGCTCACAAGATCAAAGACCATCCCGCTGGCAACCTTATATAAATATAATCTTTAATTACCTGTTGAATTCTCACTTACGCTATCAGAAATATTTTACTGTTATTGATATTATCAATTAAATCCCACTATGGAAAATAACTTAAAAGTGATTACCTCGTATCTCCCAGGTGTTGTATGACTCCACCGGATTTACAGCTTTGCTGTGAATGCAGTGAGAATGACGCAGTCGCTATCATGCCTGTCTTTGAAGCTGTGTATGGTGTTAACGTTCACAGTTCCTTCAGTTCCAGTTATTGAGATTGTCAGAATTTTCTTTAAACTGTGGCTCGTATGAGACCTCAGTTTCCACGTCCCCTCGTGTATGTGTAGCTGTGTTGAACTTTGTGTTCTCTTCTTTCTTGTGTTACATCGTTACTCCTATGGGACTTGACTCCTGGGTGATAGAAACTAACTGACTTTCACACTGACTGCCACACTGACTGTCACACTGACTGTCACACTGACTGTCACACTGACTGTCACACTGACTGTCACACTATCACACTGTCAGTCACACTCGCTCGCTCGCCCACCACTAAAAATCCGAATTCCGAAATGGACACATTATCAGCTTGTTCCCAGCTTATAATACCAGCAAATCAGCGAGGATTATATACAAAATGTTGGCCATCTATTAAGCTGCCTCACGTTACACAGCTTTAATCTGATCAAATGTTCAATAACATGATGAAGAGAGATTCATCACTGTCTCCTCTATGTAAACATGATGAGAGATTCATCACTGTCTCTCCCCTCCATGTAAACATGAGAGATTCGTCACTGTCTCTCCCCTCCATGTAAACATGATGAGAGGTTCATCACTGTCTCTCCCCTCCATGTAAACATGATGAGAGGTTCATCACTGTCTCTCCCCTCCATGTAAACATGATGAGAGATTCATCACTGTCTCTCTCCTCTATGTAAACATGATGAGAGATTCATCACTGTCTCTCTCCTCTATGTAAACATGATGAGAGATTCATCACTGTCTCTCTCCTCCATGTAAACATGATGAGAGATTCATCACTGTCTCTTCCCTCCATGTAAACATGATGAGAGGTTCATCACTGTCTCTCCCCTCCATGTAAACATGATGAGAGATTCATCACTGTCTCTCTCCTCCATGTAAACATGATGAGAGATTCATCACTGTCTCTCCCCTCCATGTGAACATGAGAGATTCATCACTATCTCTCCCCTCCATGTAAACATGAGAGATTCATCACTATCTCTCCCCTCCATGTAAACATGAGAGATTCATCACTATCTCTCCCCTCCATGTAAACATGAGAGATTCATCACTATCTCTCCCCTCCATGTAAACATGAGAGATTCATCACTATCTCTCCCCTCCATGTAAACATGAGAGATTCATCACTGTCTCTCCCCTCCATGTAAACATGATGAGAGATTCATCACTGTCTCTCCCCTCCATGTAAACATGATGAGAGATTCATCACTGTCTCTCCCCTCCATGTAAACATGATGAGAGATTCATCACTGTCTCTCCCCTCCATGTAAACATGATGAGAGATTCATCACTGTCTCTCCCCTCCATGTAAACATGATGAGAGATTCATCACTGTCTCTCCCCTCCATGTAAACAGGATGAGAGATTCATCACTATCTCTCCCCTCCATGTAAACATGAGAGATTCATCACTGTCTCTCCCCTCCATGTAAACATGAGAGATTCATCACTATCTCTCCCCTCCATGTAAACAGGATGAGAGATTCATCACTATCTCTCCCCTCCATGTAAACAGCAAAGATTCATCACTGTCTCTCCCCTCCATGTAAACATCAAAGATTCATCACTGTCTCTCCCCTCCATGTAAACAGGATGATTCATCACTGTCTCTCCCCTCCATGTAAACAGGATGATTCATCACTATCTCTCCCCTCCATGTAAACATGATGAGAGATTCATCACTATCTCTCCCCTCCATGTAAACATGAGAGATTCATCACTGTCTCTCCCCTCCATGTAAACATGAGAGATTCATCACTGTCTCTCCCCTCCATGTAAACATGATGAGAGATTCATCACTATCTCTCCCCTCCATGTAAACATGAGAGATTCATCACTGTCTCTCCCCTCCATGTAAACATGAGAGATTCATCACTGTCTCTCCCCTCCATGTAAACATGATGAGAGATTCATCACTATCTCTCCCCTCCATGTAAACATGAGAGATTCATCACTGCCTCTCCCCTCCATGTACCTTTCTTTATCTTGGCTGGGTTAAGTCTCGGCTCCAGGTTCACTCTGTCCTGGCGTCATGGTGATGTTTGTGGGTGGAGTCCTGTCGTACTTACTCTTGAAGCTGTGGAGTCTGCTTCCACCACTTAATTTATTTCATTCTTGTTGTTTATATGTGTGTGTGTGTGTGTGTGTGTGTGTGTGTGTGTGTGTGTGTGTGTGTGTGTGTGTGTAAAGTGGTGCCTGCAACACTGTACATAAAAATACTATGCATCTTTTTTCATTAATGTCACTTCCGTCTTCATAATTTTAAACAATAAGGATTCTGAGCGCTGGAAGGTTGTGAACTGTTGAGGCTTGGGTAAAGTGCTGAATACATACAGTGGAAGGTGATCAATGTGATGGGGAGGATACATACTAGGGGAGGATACATGCTAGGGAAGGATACATACTAGGGAAGGATACATACTAGGGGAGGATACATGCTAGGGAAGGATACATACTAGGGGAGAATACATACTAGGGGAGGATACATACTAGGGGAGGATACATGCTAGGGAAGGATACATACTAGGGGAGGATACATACTAGGGGAGGATACATACTAGGGAAGGATACATACTAGGGAAGGATACATACTAGGGGAGGATACATGCTAGGGAAGGATACATACTAGGGAAGGATACATACTAGGGGAGGATACATACTAGGGAAGGATACATACTAGGGGAGGATACATGCTAGGGAAGGATACATACTAGCGGAGGATACATACTAGGGAAGCATACATACTAGGGGAGGATACATACTAGGGAAGGATACATACTAGGGGAGGATACATGCTAGGGAAGGATACATACTAGGGAAGGATACATACTAGGGGAGGATACATACTAGGGAAGGATACATACTAGGGGAGTATACATGCTAGGGAAGGATACATACTAGCGGAGGATACATACTAGGGAAGGATACATACTAGGGGAGGATACATACTAGGGAAGGATACATACTAGGGGAGGATACATGCTAGGGAAGGATACATACTAGGGAAGGATACATACTAGGGGAGGATACATACTAGGGAAGGATACATACTAGGGGAGGATACATGCTAGGGAAGGATACATACTAGGGAAGGATACATACTAGGGGAGGATACATACTAGGGAAGGATACATACTAGGGGAGGATACATGCTAGGGAAGGATACATACTAGCGGAGGATACATACTAGGGAAGGATACATACTAGGGGAGGATACATACTTGGGGAGGATACATGCTAGGGAAGGATACATACTAGGGAAGGATACATACTAGGGGAGGATACATACTAGGGAAGGATACATGCTAGGGAAGGATACATACTAGGGAAGGATACATACTAGGGGAGGATACATACTAGGGGAGGATACATGCTAGGGAAGGATACATACTAGGGAAGGATACATGCTAGGGAAGGATACATACTAGGGAGGATACATGCTAGGGAAGGATACTAGGGAAGGATACATACTAGGGAGGATACATACTAGGGAAGGATACATACTAGGGGAGGATACATGCTAGGGAAGGATACATACTAGGGAAGGATACATACTAGGGGAGGATACATACTAGCGGAGGATACATACTAGGGAAGGATACATACTAGGGGAGGATACATACTAGGGAAGGATACATACTAGGGAAGGATACATACTAGGGAGGATACATGCTAGGGAAGGATACATACTAGGGGAGGATACATACTAGGGAAGGATACATACTAGGGAAGGATACATACTAGGGGAGGATACATACTAGGGAAGGATACATACTAGGAAAGGATACATACTAGGGAGGATACATGCTAGGGGAGGATACATACTAGGGGAGGATACATGCTAGGGAAGGATACATACTAGGGGAGGATGCATACTAGGGGAGGATACATACTAGGGAAGGATACGTACTAGGGAAGGATACATACTAGGGAAGGGTACATACTAGGGGAGGATACATACTAGGGAAGGATACATACTAGGGAAGGATACGTACTAGGAAAGTATACATACTAGGGAAGGACACATACTAGGGGAGGATACATACTAGGGAAGGATACATGCTAGGGAAGGATACATTCTAGGGGAGGATACATACTAGGGAAGGATACATACTAGGGGAGGATACATACTAGGGAAGGATACATACTAGGGGAGGATACATACTAGGGAAGGATGCGTACTAGGGAAGGATACTAGGGAAGGATACATACTAGGGAAGGATACATGCTAGGGAAGGATACATACTAGGGGAGGATACATACTAGGGAAGGATACATACTAGGGGAGGATACATGCTAGGGAAGGATACATACTAGGGGAGGATACATACTAGGGAAGGATACATGCTAGGGAAGGATACATACTAGGGGAGGATACATACTAGGGAAGGATACATACTAGGGAAGGATGCGTACTAGGGAAGGATACGTACTAGGGAAGGATACATACTAGGGGATACATGCTAGGGAAGGATACATACTAGGGGAGGATACATACTAGGGAAGGATACATACTAGGGGAGGATACATACTAGGGAAGGATACATGCCAGGGGAGGATACATACTAGGGAAGGATACATGCTAGGGGAGGATACATACTAGGGAAGGATACATGCTAGGGAAGGATACATACTAGGGAAGGATACATGCTAGGGAAGGATACATACTAGGGGAGGATACATACTAGGGAAGGATACGTACTAGGGAAGGATACATACTAGGGAAGGATACATACTAGGGAAGGATACATACTAGGGAAGGATACATACTAGGGAAGGATACATACTAGGGAAGGATACATACTATGGGAGGATACATGCTTGGGAGGATACATACTAGGGGAGGATACATAATAGAGGATACATAATAGAAGAGAATACATACAAGGTGTTGAGGTTCCACACACTAACAGCTTTCATTAATTTTTCACCAAGCTGTTGGTAATGAAAGCTCGTAGTGGTATGGGGGGTAGTAGTACTAATAGTGGCAACCAGATATATATATATTTTTTTTATTATCACATTGGCCGATTCCCACCAAGGCAGGGTGGCCCGAAAAAGAAAAACTTTCACCATCATTCACTCCATCACTGTCTTGCCAGAAGGGTGCTTTACACTACAGTTTTTAAACTGCAACATTAACACCCCTCCTTCAGAGTGCAGGCACTGTACTTCCCATCTCCAGGACTCAAGTCCGGGAATTATTTTCTTAGCGTAGGTGAAATTACGAGCTCAATTTGACAACACCATTTGTAGACGAGAGAGAAAGAATCATAACTGAGGTGTGGGGTTCGAATGCGCTCCTCTAGCATACATACTAAGCTGCAATACGGAATGCATGATGCATCAACACTACCATGCCAGCGATTCCAGTAACATTGATTTCAACCTTGACGCGCTGGGTCAGCCTGGAATACCGGTGTAATTACTTGTAACAAGATGAGAATTATGCTCGTGTTCTCCAGCCTTCAATAATCTCTTCAAATATATATATATATATTCTTTTTTAAGAATTCCCAATGGTAGTAAAAAGTACTACACCGTGTTTTTGATTGCATCTAGTCACAGGTTACGAACCACACATGGCCACATGCCTTTATGATGGCCTTCACGCTAACTTTTTAATTCCCAGTCTCTCTCGAAGACGGTTTAAGATTTTGCATAATATAAAAGTTGGCGGACCGCCACTCAAGCTAATTTACATAAATCGTCCTTTGCTCTCTGGGCGAAGTTCACAAAGTTGTTATAACTTTTAATCTCTATACTTAAATGTTAGATTGGTCTAAGTGGTTTTTAATTTAAGAATAATGAAGTTAGGAAACGAGAGTAGTTTTTTAAGAAGGAAATGTCGACTCTTATCTGTCAATGTTCACCTCAGTGTCGACTTTTAGCTGTCAATGTTCACCTCAGTGTCGACTTTTAGCTGTCAATGTTCACCTCAGTGTCGACTTTTAGCTGTCAATGTTCACCTCAGTGTCGACTTTTAGCTGTCAATGTTCACCTCAGTGTTGACTCTTAGCTGTCAATATTCACCTCAATGTTGACTCTTAGCTGTCAGTGTTTACCTCAGTGTTTCAAAGAGAAGGTTAAAAGGGGAAATGTTTATGGGTATTTAACGGTAGGGAGAGAAGTGGAGAGTCGGTGGCAGAGAGGGAATAATGGAGAGAGGGAACACAGAAAGTGAGAGAAAAATGGAGGGAGGGATTTAGGGAGAGATTACATCCTACATCCCAAACGTCATTTGGGACACTTCTTGTCCTCCGGTTCTAATACTTGATTTAAGGGATAAATTCTATCTTATCATTCTTTTGAAATATCATGTCATTTATTATTTATATATTTCGGAATTTCAGAGTAGAATATTATGAGCGAGTTGTTAAGAGCTTTTGACAGTCTCGGAAGTGAACACTGGTAGTGTTGAAGGATCGGAAGTGAACACTGGTAGTGTTGAAGGATCGGAAGTGAACACTGGTAGTGTTGAAGGATCGGAAGTGAACACCGAGAGTGCTGCAGCCTCGGAAGTGAACACCGAGAGTGCTGCAGCCTCGGAAGTGAACACCGAGAGTGCTGCAGCCTCGGAAGTGAACACCGAGAGTGCTGCAGCCTCGGAAGTGAACACCGAGAGTGCTGCAGCCTCGGAAGTGAACACCGAGAGTGCTGCAGCCTCGGAAGTGAACACCGAGAGTGCTGCAGCCTCGGAAGTGAACACCGAGAGTGCTGCAGCCTCGGAAGTGAACACCGAGAGTGCTGCAGCCTCGGAAGTGAACACCGAGAGTGCTGCAGCCTCGGAAGTGAACACCGAGAGTGCTGCAGCCTCGGAAGTGAACACCGAGAGTGCTGCAGCCTCGGAAGTGAACACCGAGAGTGCTGCAGCCTCGGAAGTGAACACCGAGAGTGCTGCAGCCTCGGAAGTGAACACCGAGAGTGCTGCAGCCTCGGAAGTGAACACCGAGAGTGCTGCAGCCTCGGAAGTGAACACCGAGAGTGCTGCAGCCTCGGAAGTGAACACCGAGAGTGCTGCAGCCTCGGAAGTGAACACCGAGAGTGCTGCAGCCTCGGAAGTGAACACCGAGAGTGCTGCAGCCTCGGAAGTGAACACCGAGAGTGCTGCAGCCTCGGAAGTGAACACCGAGAGTGCTGCAGCCTCGGAAGTGAACACCGAGAGTGCTGCAGCCTCGGAAGTGAACACCGAGAGTGCTGCAGCCTCGGAAGTGAACACGGAGAGTGCTGCAGCCTCGGAAGTGAACACGGAGAGTGCTGCAGCCTCGGAAGTGAACACGGAGAGTGCTGCAGCCTCGGAAGTGAACACGGAGAGTGCTGCAGCCTCGGAAGTGAACACGGAGAGTGCTGCAGCCTCGGAAGTGAACACCGAGAGTGCTGCAGCCTCGGAAGTGAACACCGAGAGTGCTGCAGCCTCGGAAGTGAACACCGAGAGTGCTGCAGCCTCGGAAGTGAACACCGAGAGTGCTGCAGCCTCGGAAGTGAACACCGAGAGTGCTGCAGCCTCGGAAGTGAACACCGAGAGTGCTGCAGCCTCGGAAGTGAACACCGAGAGTGCTGCAGCCTCGGAAGTGAACACCGAGAGTGCTGCAGCCTCGGAAGTGAACACCGAGAGTGCTGCAGCCTCGGAAGTGAACACCGAGAGTGCTGCAGCCTCGGAAGTGAACACCGAGAGTGCTGCAGCCTCGGAAGTGAACACGGAGAGTGCTGCAGCCTCGGAAGTGAACACCGAGAGTGCTGCAGCCTCGGAAGTGAACACCGAGAGTGCTGCAGCCTCGGAAGTGAACACCGAGAGTGCTGCAGCCTCGGAAGTGAACACCGAGAGTGCTGCAGCCTCGGAAGTGAACACCGAGAGTGCTGCAGCCTCGGAAGTGAACACCGAGAGTGCTGCAGCCTCGGAAGTGAACACCGAGAGTGCTGCAGCCTCGGAAGTGAACACCGAGAGTGCTGCAGCCTCGGAAGTGAACACCGAGAGTGCTGCAGCCTCGGAAGTGAACACCGAGAGTGCTGCAGCCTCGGAAGTGAACACCGAGAGTGCTGCAGCCTCGGAAGTGAACACCGAGAGTGCTGCAGCCTCGGAAGTGAACACCGAGAGTGCTGCAGCCTCGGAAGTGAACACCGAGAGTGCTGCAGCCTCGGAAGTGAACACCGAGAGTGCTGCAGCCTCGGAAGTGAACACCGAGAGTGCTGCAGCCTCGGAAGTGAACACCGAGAGTGCTGCAGCCTCGGAAGTGAACACCGAGTGCTGCAGCCTCGGAAGTGAACACCGAGAGTGCTGCAGCCTCGGAAGTGAACACCGAGAGTGCTGCAGCCTCGGAAGTGAACACCGAGAGTGCTGCAGCCTCGGAAGTGAACACCGAGAGTGCTGCAGCCTCGGAAGTGAACACCGAGAGTGCTGCAGCCTCGGAAGTGAACACCGAGAGTGCTGCAGCCTCGGAAGTGAACACCGAGAGTGCTGCAGCCTCGGAAGTGAACACCGAGAGTGCTGCAGCCTCGGAAGTGAACACCGAGAGTGCTGCAGCCTCGGAAGTGAACACCGAGAGTGCTGCAGCCTCGGAAGTGAACACCGAGAGTGCTGCAGCCTCGGAAGTGAACACCGAGAGTGCTGCAGCCTCGGAAGTGAACACCGAGAGTGCTGCAGCCTCGGAAGTGAACACCGAGAGTGCTGCAGCCTCGGAAGTGAACACCGAGAGTGCTGCAGCCTCGGAAGTGAACACCGAGAGTGCTGCAGCCTCGGAAGTGAACACCGAGAGTGCTGCAGCCTCGGAAGTGAACACCGAGAGTGCTGCAGCCTCGGAAGTGAACACCGAGAGTGCTGCAGCCTCGGAAGTGAACACCGAGAGTGCTGCAGCCTCGGAAGTGAACACCGAGAGTGCTGCAGCCTCGGAAGTGAACACCGAGAGTGCTGCAGCCTCGGAAGTGAACACCGAGAGTGCTGTAGCCTCGGAAGTGAACACCGAGAGTGCTGCAGCCTCGGAAGTGAACACCGAGAGTGCTGCAGCCTCGGAAGTGAACACCGAGAGTGCTGCAGCCTCGGAAGTGAACACCGAGAGTGCTGCAGCCTCGGAAGTGAACACTGGTAGTGTTGAAGGATCGGAAGTGAACACCGAGAGTGCTGCAGCCTCGGCAACGAACGAGAGTGCTGCAGCCTCCGAAGTGAACACTGAGTCCGCTACAGCCTCGAAGTGAACACTGAGTCCGCTACAGCCTCGAAGTGAACACCGAGAGTGCGAGTACTGCAGCCTCGGAAGTGAACATTGAGACTGATACAGCCTCGGAAGTGAACACCGAGAGTGCTGGAGCCTCGGAAGTGAACACCGAGTGCTGGAGCCTCGGAAGTGAACACCGAGTGCTGGAGCCTCGGAAGTGAACACCGAGAGTGCTGGAGCCACGGAAGTGAACACCAAGAGTGCTGCAGCCTCGGAAGTGAACACTAGCAGTTCTGGACCCAGCAGCGGAAGTGAACACTGAGAGTGCTTCAGCCTCGGAAGTGAACACTGGCAGTGCTGGAGCCTTGGAGGTGAACACTGAGAGTGCTGGAGCCTTGAGGAAAGAGTTACAACGAGAATGTGACAGAATCGTTCACTGAGAGAGAGAGAGAGAGAGAGAGAGAGAGAGAGAGAGAGAGAGAGAGAGAGAAAAAATAAAACTAGCACCATTTACCTAAACACTTAAGAGGGCGAACCGCTTTTTAAGCAGACTGAGAATCGAACCTCAGTAACCACTCCTCGCGTTCAGCGACCCACATGGGTTTAACGCTTCATGACACACATTATTAAACAACGTGGCACATTGAGAGGCAGGGTGGCATGGCGTACCTGTTGCAGATCTCGTGTTTGGAAAGAAGCCAAGAGAAATGGAGCAGAACTAAATATGCGTGCGGTCTCTATACTTTGTTGTTTAAAATTATCATGTCTGCTTGCTTGCTTTCCTGTCTCGGGTTTCCCTGTGTTGTGACGTGTGTGAGGAGGAGAAGCAAGGCTTGCATCACGATACAGCGCTTCTCGGTCGTCTCGTACTGTAGCTGATATTTTCTCCTGGTCACAGTACCCGCCTGCAGTCTCTGATTCCTTCAGTCTGTCCCTATATTTGTGTTTGCTCACCAGTTTTCCATTTTTTTTTTCAAATTTTCCCTTGAAAAGTACCGATGATTCAAGTACGTCGGATGTCCTTTCTTTCCCTTCTAAAGTTTCGTATCTCCGCTACTTCTGTATACACTGTGTGCCGGATATAGACAATACTTTAAGAGCAGTTATACCTACAGCTTGTAGCTATTATCCATACTGCGCCACTTCCCATTTCTTTCTTTGTTGTGATCTCAATGTACTTTACAACGCTATAAATGTCTCTTCTTCAGCAAGATAGAAGAGACATGGTATTTTGTTGGATCTCTGTTCATTCTGGTGTTGAGGGCAATAGTCTTGCAGACGCCTCCGGACCTTCCACAACTCAGCATCTCTCTCTCTCGCGGGGATCTACCCCCTCTCAGACTATTCTCCAGTTTTGGCTCAGAGCATTTGGGATTGTCGTTGATCCGGGTTAGAGAACAACAAGCTGTTATTGATCAAACCACAGCCGAGGTCGACTTCTATTCATCGCTGTCGAGTTTGAAAAACGGTTTTCACGCGACTGCGCATCGACTCCACAAGACTCACGCATATCTATCAGAAGCGCCCAGGGTCTCTCCAGATAAATTGTCATATCTTATATTGACGGTCAGACATCTTGAATTGTACCATTCACCAGAGAGTAAGTAGAATCACTTAACGTCTGTTTCATCGTCTGGACGCCCTCCCATCGCTTAGTAAACACTGACTCTTCGTGTCAGGGTGTAAGTTTACGCTTCACACTATTTCCCTTTGGTGATATATTCCCTCTGGAAGAGTTTTATGCAACTTTACGAGTTTGGAAAATTTTGTGAATAAAATAACTATAATGTAGTCGGAAGAAGTAAGTGAAGTCTTACCAGAACCACTACAACATGCCAGAACCACTACAGCATGCCAGAACCACTACAGCATGCTAGAACCACTACAGCATGCCAGAACCACTACAACATGCCAGAACCACTACAGCATGCCAGAACCACTACAGCATGCCAGAACCACTACAGCATGCCAGAACCACTACAACATGCCAGAACCACTACAGCATGCCAGAACCACTACAGCATGCTAGAACCACTACAGCATGCCAGAACCACTACAACATGCCAGAACCACTACAACATGCTAGAACCACTACAACATGGCAGAACCACTACAACATGCCAGAACCACTACAACATGCTAGAACCACTACAACATGCCAGAACCACTACAACATGCCAGAACCACTACAACATGCTAGAACCACTACAACATGGCAGAACCACTACAACATGCTAGAACCACTACAACATGCTAGAACCACTACAACATGGCAGAACCCCAACATGCCAGAACCGCTACAACATGCCAGAACCGCTACAACATGCTAGAACCACTACAACATGCCATAACCGCTACAACATGCTAGAACCACTACAACATGGCAGAACCAGTACATGCCAGAATCACTTCAACATGGCAGAACCAGTACAACATGGCAGAACCAGTACAGCATGCCAGAACCACTACAACATGCCAGAACCACTACAACATGCTAGAACCACTACAACATGGCAGAACCAGTACAACATGCTAGAACCACTACAACATGGCAGAACCAGTACAACATGCCAGAGCCACTACAACATGCTAGAACCAGTACAACATGCCAGAGCCACTACAACATGCCAGAGCCACTACAACATGCTAGAACCAGTACATGCCAGAACCAGTACAACATGCTAGAACCAGTGCAACATCCCAGAGCCACTACAACATGCCAGAGCCACTACAACATGGCAGAACCAGTACAACATGCCAGAATCGCTACAACATGCTAGAACCAGTACAACATGCCAGAACCACTACAACATGGCAGAACCAGTACATGCCAGAACCGCTATAACATGGCAGAACCAGTACAACATGCCAGAACCACTACAACATGCTAGAACCACTACAACATGCTGGAACCAGTACAACATGCTAGAACCACTACATGCTAGAACCAGTACAACATGCCAGAAACACTATAACATACCAGAACCACTACAACATACCAGTACTACAATGTGCCAGAACCACTACAACATGCCAGAACCAGTACATGCCAGAACCAGTACAACATGCTAGAACCAGTGCAACATGCCAGAACCACTACAACATGCCAGAACCACTACAACATGCCAGAACCACTACAACATGCCAGAACCACTACAACATGCCAGAACCACTACAACATGCCAGAACCACTACAACATGCCAGAACCACTACAACATGCCAGAACCACTACAACATACCAGAACTACTACAACATGCCAGAACCACTACAACATGCCAGAACCACTACAACATGCCAGAACCACTACAACATGCTAGAACCACTACAACATGGCAGAACCACTACAACATGCTAGAACCACTACAACATGCTAGAACCACTACAACATGGCAGAACCCCAACATGCCAGAACCGCTACAACATGCCAGAACCGCTACAACATGCTAGAACCACTACAACATGCCATAACCGCTACAACATGCTAGAACCACTACAACATGGCAGAACCAGTACATGCCAGAATCACTTCAACATGGCAGAACCAGTACAACATGGCAGAACCAGTACAGCATGCCAGAACCACTACAACATGCCAGAACCACTACAACATGCTAGAACCACTACAACATGGCAGAACCAGTACAACATGCCAGAGCCACTACAACATGCTAGAACCAGTACAACATGCCAGAGCCACTACAACATGCCAGAGCCACTACAACATGCTAGAACCAGTACATGCCAGAACCAGTACAACATGCTAGAACCAGTGCAACATGCCAGAGCCACTACAACATGCCAGAGCCACTACAACATGGCAGAACCAGTACAACATGCCAGAATCGCTACAACATGCTAGAACCAGTACAACATGCCAGAACCACTACAACATGGCAGAACCAGTACATGCCAGAACCGCTATAACATGGCAGAACCAGTACAACATGCCAGAACCCCTACAACATGCTAGAACCACTACAACATGCTGGAACCAGTACAACATGCTAGAACCACTACATGCTAGAACCAGTACAACATGCCAGAAACACTATAACATACCAGAACCACTACAACATACCAGTACTACAATGTGCCAGAACCACTACAACATGCCAGAACCAGTACATGTCAGAACCAGTACAACATGCTAGAACCAGTGCAACATGCCAGAACCACTACAACATGCCAGAACCACTACAACATGCCAGAACCACTACAACATGCCAGAACCACTACAACATGCCAGAACCACTACAACATGCCAGAACCACTACAACATGCCAGAACCACTACAACATACCAGAACCACTACAACATGCCAGAACCACTACAACATGCCAGAACCACTACAACATGCCAGAACCACTACAACATACCAGAACTACAACATGCCAGAACCACTACAACATGCCAGAACCACTACAACATGCCAGAACCAATACAACATGCTAGAACCAATACAACATAGCAGAACCACTACAACATAGCAGAACCACTACAACATAGCAGAACCACTACAACATAGCAGAACCACTACAACATAGCAGAACCACTACAACATAGCAGAACCACTACAACATACCAGAACCACTACAACACACCAGAACCACTACAACATACCAGAACCACTACAACATGCCAGAACCACTACAACACACCAGAACCACTACAACACACCAGAACCACTACAACATGCCAGAACCACTACAGCATGCCAGAACCACTACAACATGCTAGAACCACTACAACACACCAGAACCACTACAACACACCAGAACCACTACAACATGCCAGAACCACTACAACATGCCAGAACCACTACAACACACCAGAACCACTACAACATGCCAGAGCCACTACAACATGCTAGAACCACTACAACACACCAGAACCACTACAACATGCCAGAGCCACTACAACATGCCAGAACCACTACAACTCACCAGAACCACTACAACATGCCAGAGCCACTACAACATGCCAGAACCACTACAACATGCTAGAACCACTACAACACACCAGAACCACTACAACACACCAGAACCACTACAACATGCCAGAACCACTACAACATGCTAGAACCACTACAACACACCAGAACCACTACAACATGCCAGAACCACTACAACATGCCAGAACCACTACAACATGCCAGAACCACTACAACATGCCAGAACCACTACAACATGCTAGAACCACTACAACACACCAGAACCACTACAACATGCCAGAACCACTACAACACACCAGAACCACTACAACATGCCAGAGCCACTACAACATGCTAGAACCACTACAACACACCAGAACCTCTACAACATGCCAGAGCCACTACAACATGCCAGAACCACTACAACACACCAGAACCACTACAACATGCCAGAGCCACTACAACATGCCAGAACCACTACAACATGCTAGAACCACTACAACACACCAGAACCACTACAACACACCAGAACCACTACAACATGCTAGAACCACTACAACATACCAGAACCACTACAACATGCCAGAACCACTACAACATGCTAGAACCACTACAACATGCTAGAACCACTACAACATGCCAGAACCACTACAACACACCAGAACCACTACAACATGCTAGAACCACTACAACATGCCAGAACCACTACAACATGCCAGAACCACTACAACATACCAGAACCACTACAACATGCCAGAACCACTACAACATGCTAGAACCACTACAACATGCCAGAACCACTACAACACACCAGAACCACTACAACATGCTAGAACCACTACAACATGCCAGAACCACTACAACATACCAGAACCACTACAACATGCTAGAACCACTACAACATGCTAGAACCACTACAGCATGCTAGAACCACTACAACATGCTAGAACCACTACAACATGCTAGAACTACTACAACATGCCAGAACCACTACAACATGCTAGAACTACTACAACATGCCAGAACCACTACAACATGCTAGAACCACTACAACATGCTAGAACCACTACAACATGCTAGAACTACTACAACATGCCAGAACCACTACAACATGCTAGAACTACTACAACGTGTCAGAACCACTACAACATGCTAGAACTACTACAACATGCCAGAACCACTACAACATGCTAGAACTACAACATACCAGAACCACTACAACATGCCAGAACCACTACAACATACCAGAACCACTACAACATACCAGAACCACTACAACATGCTAGAACCACTACAACATGCTAGAACTACTACAACATGCTAGAACCACTACAACATGCTAGAACCACTACAACATGCTAGAACTACTACAACATGCTAGAACCACTACAACATGCTAGAACCACTACAACATGCTAGAACCACTACAACATGCTAGAACCACTACAACATGCTAGAACCACTACAACATGCCAGAACCACTACAACATGCTAGAACCACTACAACATGCTAGAACCACTACAACATGCTAGAACCACTACAACATGCCAGAACCACTACAACATGCCAGAACCACTACA
Source organism: Cherax quadricarinatus (assembly GCF_038502225.1). Taxonomy (NCBI): domain Eukaryota; kingdom Metazoa; phylum Arthropoda; class Malacostraca; order Decapoda; family Parastacidae; genus Cherax; species Cherax quadricarinatus. Next base: position 14,071,962 of record NC_091346.1, read on the forward strand.
ACATGCCAGAACCACTACAACATGCCAGAACCACTACAACATGGCAGAACCACTACAACATGCTAGAACCACTACAACATACCAGAACCACTACAACATGCCAGAACCACTACAACATGCTAGAACCACTACAACACACCAGAACCACTACAACATACCAGAACCACTACAACATGCCAGAACCACTACAACATGCTAGAACCACTACAACATGCTAGAACCACTACAACATGCCAGAACCACTACAACATGCCAGAACCACTACAACATGCCAGAACCACTACAACATGGCAGAACCACTACAACATGCTAGAACCACTACAACATGCCAGAACCACTACAACATGGCAGAACCACTACAACATGCCAGAACCACTACAACATGCCAGAACCACTACAACATGGCAGAACCACTACAACATGCTAGAACCACTACAACATACCAGAACCACTACAACATGCTAGAACCACTACAACATACCAGAACCACTACAACATACCAGAACCACTACAACATGCTAGAACCACTACAACTTACCAGAACCACTACAACATACCAGAACCACTACAACATACCAGAACCACTACAACATACCAGAACCACTACAACATACCAGAACCACTACAACATACCAGAACCACTACAACATACCAGAACCACTACAACATACCAGAACCACTACAACATACCAGAACCACTACAACATACCAGAACCACTACAACATACCAGAACCACTACAACATACCAGAACCACTACAACTTACCAGAACCACTACAACTTACCAGAACCACTACAACATACCAGAACCACTACAACTTACCAGAACCACTACAACTTACCAGAACCACTACAACATACCAGAACCACTACAACATACCAGAACCACTACAACATACCAGAACCACTACAACTTACCAGAACCACTACAACTTACCAGAACCACTACAACTTACCAGAACCACTACAACATACCAGAACCACTACAACTTACCAGAACCACTACAACTTACCAGAACCACTACAACATACCAGAACCACTACAACATACCAGAACCACTACAACTTACCAGAACCACTACAACTTACCAGAACCACTACAACATACCAGAACCACTACAACTTACCAGAACCACTACAACTTACCAGAACCACTACAACATACCAGAACCACTACAACTTACCAGAACCACTACAACTTACCAGAACCACTACAACATACCAGAACCACTACAACTTACCAGAACCACTACAACATACCAGAACCACTACAACTTACCAGAACCACTACAACTTACCAGAACCACTACAACTTACCAGAACCACTACAACTTACCAGAACCACTACAACTTACCAGAACCACTACAACTTACCAGAACCACTACAACTTACCAGAACCACTACAACTTACCAGAACCACTACAACTTACCAGAACCACTACAACATACCAGAACCACTACAACATACCAGAACCACTACAACATACCAGAACCACTACAACTTACCAGAACCACTACAACTTACCAGAACCACTACAACATACCAGAACCACTACAACTTACCAGAACCACTACAACTTACCAGAACCACTACAACTTACCAGAACCACTACAACTTACCAGAACCACTACAACTTACCAGAACCACTACAACTTACCAGAACCACTACAACATGCTAGAACTGAGTTCACTGTCCCTTCCTCATCCTTAGCTGGAGAGGAATAATAATAATAATAATGAGTTGTAACGGTTGCGGCCAGCAGTAACAGCCTGGTTGATCAGACCCTGATCCACCAGGAGGCCTGGTCTCAGACCGGGCCGCGGGGGCGTTGACCCCCTAAACCCTCTTCAATCAAGTTAAACAATAGATAACTTTTCCTATTCACTTTTTTAATCTTTCATTTTTGTTCCTCGTTGTTTGTGGTGACACGTCCGTACACAAGCACGGAAGACTGACACGTCCGTACACAAGCAGGAAAGACTGACACGTCCGTACACAAGCACGGAAGGCTGACACGTCCGTACACAAGCACGGAAGGCTGACACGTCCGTACACAAGCACGGAAGACTGACACGTCCGTACACAAGCACGGAAGACTGACACGTCCGTACACAAGCACGGAAGACTGACACGTCCGTACACAAGCAGGGAAGACTGACACGTCCGTACACAAGCACGGAACGCTGACACGTCCGTACACAAGCACGGAAGACTGACACGTCCGTACACAAACACGGAAGGCTGACACGTCCGTACACAAGCACTGAACGCTGACACGTCCGTACACAAGCACGGAAGGCTGACACGTCCGTACACAAGCACGGAAGGCTGACACGTCCGTACACAAGCACGGAAGGCTGACACGTCCGTACACAAGCACGGAAGGCTGACACGTCCGTACACAAACACGGAAGGCTGACACGTCCGTACACAAGCACGGAACGCTGACACGTCCGTACACAAGCACGGAACGCTGACACGTCCGTACACAAGCACGGAACGCTGACACGTCCGTACACAAGCACGGAACGCTGACACGTCCGTACACAAGCACGGAAGGCTGACACGTCCGTAGACAAGCACGGAACGCTGACACGTCCGTACACAAGCACGGAAGGCTGACACGTCCGTAGACAAGCACGGAACGCTGACACGTCCGTACACAAGCACGGAACGCTGACACGTCCGTACACAAGCACGGAACGCTGACACGTCCGTACACAAGCACGGAACGCTGACACGTCCGTACACAAGCACGGAAGGCTGACACGTCCGTACACAAGCACGGAAGGCTGACACGTCCGTACACAAGCACGGAAGGCTGACACGTCCGTACACAAGCACGGAAGGCTGACACGTCCGTACACAAGCACGGAAGGCTGACACGTCCGTACACAAGCACGGAAGGCTGACACGTCCGTACACAAGCACGGAAGGCTGACACGTCCGTACACAAGCACGGAAGGCTGACACGTCCGTACACAAGCACGGAAGGCTGACACGTCCGTACACAAGCACGGAAGGCTGACACTTCCGTACACAAGCACGGAAGGCTGACACGTCCGTACACAAGCACGGATGGCTGACACGTCCGTACACAAGCACGGAAGGCTGACACGTCCGTACACAAGCACGGAAGGCTGACACGTCCGTACACAAGCACGGAACGCTGACACGTCCGTACACAAGCACGGAAGGCTGACACGTCCGTACACAAGCACTGAACGCTGACACGTCCGTACACAAGCACGGAAGGCTGACACGTCCGTACACAAGCACGGAAGGCTGACACGTCCGTACACAAGCACGGAAGGCTGACACGTCCGTGCACAAGCACGGAACGCTGACACGTCCGTGCACAAGCACGGAAGGCTGACACGTCCGTGCACAAGCACGGAAGGCTGACACGTCCGTGCCACCTTAATGATAATCTAGTTTCTTCAACTATCACATTATTTCAGTAATTCGTTTACTATATATAGCAACTTGTTAATATTAAGACAAATATTTAAGTACAACTATTCGTGGTGTGAAACTATACAATTATTGTTGCTATGTTAGATAATGTTCTCAGTATATTTACAAGTTGCACTCTCATTTATATTTACAAAATGTAAATAGATTTTCAGATATATTTTAAGAAATACAAAATATTTCGCAATCACCCATCTGAATTTTCTGATATTAATATTATTAATATTTTTATTATTATTATTATTATTATTATTATTATTATTATTATTTAATACTAAGACGTCTCACCTATGAGAATTTTATGTTGAATTAAGCGCAAGTGCAACACTCGGGTATCTTTATTTTAAAGATAACTCTCGAAATCGTAATTTTCCAACTCACTTGCCGCGAGTTCAATCGCCACAAGTACCGTTTTTTATTTTAATGTTACGCCAGTAAAGGTAACCAGGTGTTGCATACTTGTCTAATTCATCAACGTGTTGGTAATTTTTTCCATCATTGTAATGATTGTACAAGTCGCTAGTTTTAATGTTATGTATAGAAGATGGACTCTCATGTACGAGAATCCACGCAGTAATAGATGTTTTTCTGTATGTCTCTTTTTGAACCAATAATCATTACGAATTATTGCTCAATTATATTTTTATTATTAGCAGCAGCAGCAACAGCAGCAGCAGCAGCAGCAGCAGTAGTAGTAGTAGTAGTAGTAGTAGTAGTAGTAGTAGTAGTAGTCGTAATAGTGGTAGTGTCTTTATTCAATTATCATCATTCATTTATATATTATATATGTAAAGTTAAATATGTGTGTTGATTTTGTGTTATGGTATTGTTGCAGTTCTGGTTCCTCCCCGTCAGCTGCCTACTGGGTGGGTGCCACTGATGCTCTCTATGAGAACTCCTTCACCTGGACCTCAGGTGCTCCCTTCTCTTACTCTGGTGAGTGTTCTCTTGCCTTCTAGTCTCTGGCTACCCGCCCAGCTCTACAATATTCGGCTCATAACAAAAACGGACCCGGGTTCGATATCTCCAGGCAATATTAGACCTATTGGTAAATCTCCTCACAATGTTCACTAGGAGTAAATAGGTACCTGGGTGTTAGTAGACTGTTGTGGGTGGCACTCTGCGGAAGGACATCAAAGGAAATATACCAAACTTCTGGGTTTATTTTATCTCCTCAAGGTTAATTATCTCTCTCTCTCTCTCTCTCTCTCTCTCTCTCTATATATATATATATATATATATATATATATATATATATATATATATATATATATATTCAACAAGTCGGCCGTCTCCCACCGAGGCAGGGTGACCCAAAAAAGAACACTTTCACTTTCACCACACTCACACATTATCACTGCTTTTGCAGAGGTGCTCAGGATACAACAGTTTAGAAGCATATACGTATAAAGATACACAACATATCCCTCCAAACTGCCAATATCCCAAACCCCTCCTTTAAAGTGCAGGCATTGTACTTCCCATTTCCAGGACTCAAGTCCGACTATATGAAAATAACCGGTTTCCCTGAATCCCTTCACTAAATATTACCCTGCTCACACTCCAACAGATCGTCAGGTCCCAAGTATCATTCGTCTCCATTCACTCCTATCTAACACGTTCATGCACGCTTGCTGGAAGTCCAAGCCCCTCGCCCACAAAACCTCCTTTACCCCCTCTTTCCAACCCTTTCGAGGACGACCCCTACCCCTCCTTCCTTCCCCTATAGATTTATATGCTTTCCATGTCATTCTACTTTGATCCATTCTCTCTAAATGACCAAACCACCTCAACAACCCCTCTTCTGCCCTCTGACTAATGCTTTTATTAACTCCACACCTCCAAATTTCCACACTCCGAATTTTCTGCATAATATTTACACCACACATTGCCCTTAGACAGGACATCTCCACTGCCTCCAACCGTCTCCTCGTTGCTGCATTTACCACCCAAGCTTCACATCCATATAAGAGTGTTGGTACTACTATACTTTCATACATTCCCTTCTTTGCCTCCATAGATAACGTTTTTTGACTCCACATATACCTCAACGCACCACTCACCTTTTTTCCCTCATCAATTCTATGATTAACCTCATCCTTCATAAATCCATCTGCCGACACGTCAACTCCCAAGTATCTGAAAACATTCACTTCTTCCATACTCCTCCTCCCCAATTTGATATCCAATTTTTCTTTATCTAAATCATTTGATACCCTCATCACCTTACTCTTTTCTATGTTCACTTTCAACTTTCTACCCTTACACACATTCTCAAACTCATCCACTAACCTTTGCAATTTTTCTTTAGAATCTCCCATAAGCACAGTATCATCAGCAAAAAGTAACTGTGTCAATTCCCATTTTGAATTTGATTCCCCATAATTTAATCCCACCCCTCTCCCGAACACCCTAGCATTTACTTCTTTTACAACCCCATCTATAAATATATTAAACAACCATGGTGACATTACACATCCCTGTCTAAGACCTACTTATACCGGGAAGTATTCTCCCTCTCTTCTACACACCCTAACCTGAGCCTCACTATCCTCATAAAAGCTCTTTACAGCATTTAGTAACTCACCACCTATTCCATATACTTGCAACATCTGCCACATTGCTCCTCTATCCACTCTATCATATGCCTTTTCTAAATCCATAAATGCAATAAAAACTTCCCTACCTTTATCTAAATACTGTTCACATATATGCTTCAATGTAAACACTTGATCTACACATCCCCTACCCACTCTGAAGCCTCCTTGCTCATCCGCAATCCT
>NC_091346.1:14083221-14118221 GCF_038502225.1 Cherax quadricarinatus
GTTATGGGCTGCAAGTTTCAATATTCTGAGGTAAACAACGTCAATCCCGGATATTCTGTCTTGCAAGTGACGAGCTTGTTGTGTTGTTTTCACTCAGGCTGTGTTGTCCTGCTCTGGTGACTCGGTGGTGAGAGTGCTTCTATGTTTCTATGTCGGTGGTGGTATGTTGCTGGGGTATGTGATGTTAAGTAGGGGTTGATATATATGGCGGTGGTGGTAGCGACAGTGGTGATGGTGGTAGCAGCAGTGGTGGTGGCGGTGGTTATAGCGGTGGTGGTAGTGGCAGTGGTGGTGGTAGCGGCAGTGGTGGTAGTGGTGGTAGCAGCAGCAGTGATGGTGGTGGTGGTAGTGGTGGTGGCCTCTCGACATCATCATCAGGTCACCTAGTCTTCTCAATAAGCGTCTTATGGTAATCTTCAGGTCACGGATGATTGCAGGATTCCCAACATGGCGGCAAATTAGAAATGGTATTAAGAGTTGAACAATCGTAAATATTTTTTTCTTATGTTTGTCCTCGCCGAGTTGTGTTTCCGAGAGTCGTGACTCGGTTCCTGGCCCAGCTTCTTAACTTCACAGTATGCCGGCATTTACTGGTTACTAGTGTATACTCTATACTCAGTGGTAGTTGTAGTATAGCGCTCCAGCTCCTGGTTCCACTGTCTTAATCGACGCAGTAGGTTTTTGTCAGTTAAATTTTAATTCGTGTATGGATATTTAACTTCACATTCTCTCCTAATATGTTGCATTCTTTTCCCTAATGCTGAATATTAATAATTTTATATTGTGGTGTTGCTCCAGCCTCACCCACACAAGGAGACAGTACAAGAGTTCCTTGTTCCTTCATTATGGGGCGACCGAAGCTGAAAACAGAGACAGACAGGAGTCTGACCTTCGTAGACGGAGGAAAGACGAGGCTGTACTCCTTTCTTTAGAATCTTTAAGGAAATCTACCATCGTCAACTATTTATAAAAACTTGCTTCAGTCTGTCTAATTTGTTTTCTGTTTGTCATAACTGTTCAACAGATGCTGTAATAATTCCACATATTGTTATATTATTCTCCTCCCAGAAACTTTGTGTAAGTGAAACCTTACCAGAAATTGTGTATTCTTATTTTTTTTCATTATTAGTGTAATAAATAATTGTATTTCCTTGCATGTTGGGATAAATTTATTAAGAGAAATTTATTTGGTAAGTTGTCTCCTCTGTGGAAAATATTACACTGAATTTTAGTTGTTGCCTTTTTTTTTTTGAAGGAAATTGGTGCAGTCTTTTAGAACTTTGCTCAAACGTGTTCTGCAAAGATCCTGAGGCTAATGTTTCACGTTACTTAAGCATTATTAATCTTCTCTCTCTCTCTCTCTCTCTCTCTCTCTCTCTCTCTCTCTCTCTCTCTCTCTCTCTCTCGTCCCATATCCTCACCTGAAAGATTGAGCTGGTGAGGGGAAGCACTTTTTTGATGAGGAATCAATAGTTCCATTCTACGAATAATGGTCTCAATTATGGCGGCGACGGAAGGGAAGCTCCAGCCTTTAGAATTCCGGCAAGTGGCCTTCCACGTCTCTGATGGAACCTGTGTGTGTTTCTTGGTCCCGCTGGGAGCCCACTGCTCTCCCTCCAGGAGGTGCCATGTTTAACACTAAGCTCCACTACCTTCCACGGTGTCCAAGAGTTTCCATACACATTAATCCATTGATTAAATTCCAGTTTTTAATTTGTGGCGTTGCTCAGCTATATGATATATGAATTCACTTCCATGAGATCAAGATTAAGATTCTTTATTTCTAATCGCTGCATTAGAAAGGATATAACAATCAGAAAGCCCATAGGCTACACAGCATTTCAAGCATAACCATTAGATCAAGAGCCCTTCAACCAGCATCAGGGTACCTTGCTGGAAAGTAGGAGACGGTTTTGCAAATCGCTGATAGGTTTCACATTGTGCTACTGAGACGAAATTCGTGTGACAGTCTGAGTAGTTGATGAGTTGTTAGGGTAGTTGATGAGTGGAACGGTCTGCCTAGTAGGGTTATCGAAGCTGATGAGTGGAACGGTCTGCCTAGTAGGGTTAGTAGGGTTGTCGAAGCTGATGAGTGGAACGGTCTGCCTAGTAGGGTTATCGAAGCTGATGAGTGGAACGGTCTGCCTAGTAGGGTTATCGAAGCTGACGAGTGGAACGGTCTACCTAGTAGGGTTATCGAAGCTGATGAGTGGAACGGTCTGCCTAGTAGGGTTATCGAAGCTGATGAGTGGAACGGTCTGCCTAGTAGGGTTATCGAAGCTGACGAGTGGAACGGTCTACCTAGTAGGGTTATCGAAGCTGATGAGTGGAACGGTCTACCTAGTAGGGTTATCGAAGCTGAGTGGAACGGTCTGCCTAGTATGGTTACCGAAGCTATGTAAAACCTTAGGTAGTTTCAAATTTAGGTTGGATAAATACATGAGTGAGAGGGGTTGGATTTGAGTAGGACTTGCACGTGAGTAAATAGAATTATCAACGATTATTGCTTGGATACCGTTTATTCTGTTAGTGGGTTGGATTTGTGAAGGACCTGCCTAGTATGGGCCAACAGGCCTACTGCAGTGTTCCTCTTTTCTTATGTTCTTATGTTCTTGGTGGCTTCATAGTGCTGTCTTGAAGACTGTCAGTCCCAGCAACAGTCTCGTCGTTTCCCGAAGACTATCTTTGCTGCTGTTGCTCTTAGTCGTTTCTTCTCTTCTTGAAGCCCATTAGTCGTGGAATAATCCCAGTCGTTTCTTCCACCAGAAGTACCATCTTCCACCTACCACCAATTATAGCTTCTCATCACCATAATTTTCACATAATATATACATTAAACTTAAGAATTTATCATTCCATTTCATCAATTTAAGTCTTTGTGCTGGGTTTTGTAATTACTTTATTTCCGCTGTATTCTTTATCCCCTTTCATTCTAAATATGAAGTAAATGAGAGGTACTAATCCACAGGTGTCATGCAGCACCTGGGGAATGAGAAGTTATCAGGTTTGAGTCAAGAAAGAGAAGGCTAGTTCTATTTCCTTGAACAAAAGTCTGTTTCCAGCAGTGTTCATCATTGGCTCTCATTGCCTTGCATGTCCGGTTCGCTTAAGGGGAATAATAAGTTTATTCGTGCCGGTTCATCTCCTTGCGGTCTTCTGGTTTCTTTCGTGAACCGGTTTATTATTTTTTTCATTGTTGCCACAATATCTGTTTGTATTCTACTTAACTTTTTATCATTCAGTTTGTGCCGGAATTTCTTATTTTGTCTTGTGTGTGTTTGTTTGTGTGTATAAGTATGTGTACTCACCTTTTTATACTCACCCATATGTGGTTGCAGGGGTTGATTCACAGCTACTGCCCCCGCCTCTTCATTAATCGGTAGTAGGTCCTTTTCGTACATTTTCTTAAAGCTGCCTCTACTACAACACTTTCCAAAATGTAGTGTGTGTACTCACCTAATTGTGGTTGCAGGGGTCGATACTCGGCTCCTGGCCCCTCCTCTTCACTGATCGCTACTAGGTCCTCTCCCTCTCTGCTTCCTGAGCTTTGTCATACCTCTTCTTAAAACTATGTATGGTTCCTGCCTCCACTACTTCACTTGCTAGGCTATTCCACTTGCTGACAACTCTATGACTGAAGAAATACTTCCTAACGTCCCTGTGACTCGTCTGAGTCTTCAGCTTCCAGTTGTGACCCCTTGTTTCTGTGTCCCCTCTCTGGAACATCCTATCTCTGTCCACCTTGTCTATTCCCCGCAGTATCTTGTATGTCGTTATCATGTCTCCCCTGACCCTTCTGTCCTCCAGTGTCGTCAGTCCGAGTTCCCTTAACCTTTCCTCGTACGACATTCCCTTGAGCTCTGGGACTAGCCTTGTTGCAAACCTTTGTACTTTCTCTAACTTCTTGACGTGCTTGACCAGGTGTGGGTTCCAGACAGGTGCTGCATACTCCAGTATGGGCCTAACATACACAGTGTACAGTGTCTTGAACGATTCCTTATTAAGGTATCGGAACGCTATTCTCAGGTTTGCCAGGCGCCCGTATGCTGCAGCAGTTATTTGGTTGATGTATGTGTGTGTGTGTGTGTGTGTGTGTGTGTGTGTGTGTGTGTGTGTGTGTGTGCGTCTTCACTTCAGGCTACTGGTATAATAAAAATCACACACAATTCGTCACTGATATGCTGACCAAACAAATTATTTCAGTGTGATTTATATCATATATATTATCTGAGCGACGCCACAAATTAAAAACTGGAATTTAATTTTCCCATGACATTAGCCTATTATTAAATCTTTTTGTGTTGACCCGTCATAATGTGCCATTGTGGCTTTGAAACATTTTCAAAGATTTTTACCTACGTAAATGTTGAATTTAAGGCAATATTTATATACTTTTTTGCAGCTCGCTGTTTACTGCAAATAGTTTTTATATCAATTGTTAAATTGTAATAGGTAGTTAAATTTGTCTTAATTCTGCTAATTTTAATATATATATATATATATATATATATATATATATATATATATATATATATATATATATATATATATATATATATGCAAAACAACCACTCTGAAAGAATAGAGAAATTCCAAGCGCTTTCGTGACTACTCACATTATCAAGGAACTATGATAATGATGCATAGTTCCTTGATAATGTGAGTAGTCACGAAAGCGCTTGGAATTTCTCTATTCTTTCAGAGTGGTTGTTTTGCATATTTTGAAATCACCTGTTTACTGTGATTTTATTGCATATATATATATATATATATATATATATATATATATATATATATATATATATATATATATATATATTTTGTAATATTCTTATTACGGGTAAATTTGTAACGAACTGTATAATAGTGAGAGTTGAAGCAGTGTGTGTTAGTCTCACTACCTTACTGTATATACTACCATACACCAACAATACTCTCTCTCTCTCTCTCTCTCTCTCCCCACAACAATTATCTCCGGCTGAAAGACTTCTGTTTCGCTCTACCCAAGACATTTATCGTAAAATATATTTATACGTATTTAAAGTGTGTTCATTATTATGTAATGAATTTCTAACAAATTGATTCCAGTTTGAGAAAATAATCACAAGGAACCCAGACAAGGTAATTAAAGCACAAGTTGTCCATAATACCTTATTAATACCCTACATTGATTACACTCCCCAGGTTGTGAGGGTGTTGGGGAGGGAGGGAGGAGGGGAGAAAGGGAGGTGGGGAGGAATTGAATCTGAGAGGGAAGGAGGGATTATGGCTGGGTGGGATACAGGAAGGGTGGGTAGGCTGGATGAAGGGTGGAATTGAAGGAGGATAAAAAAGAACGAGGGAGAGCATTGGGGAAGAGAGAGAGAGAGAGAGAGAGAGAGAGAGAGGCAGACAGGCTGGCTGGCTGACAGGCAGACAGGCAGGCTGGCTGGCTGACTGGCAGACAGGCAGGCTGGCTGGCTGACTGGCTGGCAGATTGGCAGGCAGGCTAGCAGGCAGGCTGGCACGCAGGCTGTCAGGCAGGCTGGCAGGCAGGCAGGCTGGCAGCCTGGCACGCAGGCTGGCTGGCAGCCTGGCACGCAGGCTGTCAGGCAGGCTGGCACACAGGCTGTCAGGCAGGCTGGCAGGCTGTCCATGTGCTTCCATGAAGTATTAATGTTATTAAATACATTTCATATTTTCTTCTGCTAATGCTTTAATCCCTTTCAAGGTAACTTTCTCCCCTCGTTAGCAAGCTTTCTCCCCTCGTTAGCAAGCTTTCTCCCCTCGTTAGCAAGCTTTCTCCCCTCGTTAGCAAGCTTTCTCCCCTCGTTAGCAAGCTTTCTCCCCTCGTTAGCAAGCTTTCTCCCCTCGTTAGCAAGCTTTCTCCCCTCGTTAGCAAGCTTTCTCCCCTCGTTAGCAAGCTTTCTCCCCTCGTTAGCAAGCTTTCTCCCCTCGTTAGCAAGCTTTCTCCCCTCGTTAGCAAGCTTTCTCCCCTCGTTAGCAAGCTTTCTCCCCTCGTTAGCAAGCTTTCTCCCCTCGTTAGCAAGCTTTCTCCCCTCGTTAGCAAGCTTTCTCCCCTCGTTAGCAAGCTTTCTCCCCTCGTTAGCAAGCTTTCTCCCCTCGTTAGCAAGCTTTCTCCCCTCGTTAGCAAGCTTTCTCCCCTCGTTAGCAAGCTTTCTTCTCTCGTCAGCAAGCTTTCTCCCCTCGTTAGCAAGCTTTCTCCCCTCGTCAGCAAGCTTTCTCCTCTCGTTAGCAAGCTTTCTCCACTCGTCAGCAAGCTTTCTCCTCTCGTTAGCAAGCTTTCTTCCCTCGTTAGCAAGCTTTATCCTCTCGTTAGCAAGCTTTCTTCTCTCGTCAGCAAGCTTTCTCCTCTCGTTAGCAAGCTTTCTCTCGTTAGCAAGCTTTCTCCCCTCATCAGCAAGCTTTCTTCTCTCGTTAGCGAGCTTTCTCCTCTCGTTAGCAAGCTTTCTCCTCTCGTTAGCAAGCTTTCTCCCCTCGTCAGCAAGCTTTCTCCTCTCGTCAGCAAGCTTTCTCCTCTCGTCAGCAAGCTTTCTCCTCTCGTCAGCAAGCTTTCTCCTTTTCAAGCTTTAATCCTTTTCAAGGTAACTTTCTCCCCTCGTTAGCAAGCTTTCTCCGCTCGTCAGAAAGCTTTCTCCTCTCGCTAGCAAGCTTTCTCCCCTCGTCAGCAAGCTTTCTCCTCTCGTTAGCAAGATTTCTCTCATCGTCAGCAAGCTTTCTCCTCTCGCTAGCAAGCTTTCTCCCCTCGTCAGCAAGCTTTCTCCTCTCGTTAGCAAGATTTCTCCCATCGTCAACAAGCTTTCTCCCCTCATTAGCAAGTTTTCTCCTCTCATTAGCAAGCTTTCTCCCCTCGTCAGAAAGCTTTCTCCTCTCGCTAGCAAGCTTTCTCCCCTCGTCAGCAAGCTTTCTCCTCTCGTTAGCAAGATTTCTCCCATCGTCAGCAAGCTTTCTCCCCTCGTTAGCAAGCTTTTTCCCCTCATTAATAAGTTTTCTCCCCTCGTCAGCAAGCTTTCTCCTCTCGTTAGCAAGCTTTCTTCTCTCGTCAGCAAGCTTTCTCTAGTTAGCAAGCTTTCTTCTCTCGTTAGCAAGCTTTCTCTAGTTAGCAAGCTTTCTCCTCTCCTTAGCAAGCTTTCTCCCCTCGTCAGCAAGCTTTCTCCTCTCGTCAGCAAGCTTTCTCCCCTCGTCAGCAAGCTTTCTCCTCTCGTCAGCAAGCTTTCTCCTCTCGTCAGCAAGCTTTCTCCTCGTTAGCAAGCTTTCTCCTCTCGTCAGCAAGCTTTCTCCTCTCTTTAGCAAGCTTTCTCCTCTCGTTAGCAAGCTTTCTCCTCTCGTTAGCAAACTTTCTCTCCTCATTAATAAGCTTTCTCCCCTCGTTAACAAGCTTTCTCCTAACGTTATAAGCCTTCTCTCCTCATTAATAAGCTTTCTCCCCTCGTTAGCAAGATTTCTTCTGTTAACGGTAATTTAAGTGTTAAATTACCATTATCTGAGTGAAATTACCATAAACCGTGTTAAATTATCGTAGTTTTAAATTAATATCTATAATGTTAAATTACCATAAAGTGTTTTAAATTGAAATAAACAATTTTAAATTACCATGAACAGTTATAAATTACCATGAACAGTTTTAAATTACCTTGAACAGTTATAAATTACCATGAACAGTTATAAATTACCATGAACAGTTATAAATTACCTTGAACAGTTTTAAATTACCTTGAACAGTTTTAAATTACCTTGAACAGTTATAAATTACCATGAACAGTTATAAATTACCTTGAACAGTTTTAAATTACCTTGAACAGTTATAAATTACCATGAACAGTTATAAATTACCATGAACAGTTATAAATTACCGTGAACAGTTTTAAATTACCTTGAACAGTGTAAAATTACCGTAGTGTTAAATTAGGACTCAGAGTTAAGTTAACTTGGTGAGATGTTTCCAGATGATGCGCTTCACTCTTATGTTTCCAGATGCGCTTCACTCTTATGTTTCCAGATGCGCTTCACTCTTATGTTTCCAGATGATGCGCTTCACTCTTATGTTTCCAGATGATGCGCTTCACTCTGATGTTTCCAGATGATGCGCTTCACTCTGATGTTTCCAGATGATGCGCTTCACTCTGATGTTTCCAGATGATGCGCTTCACTCTGATGTTTCCAGATGATGCGCTTCACTCTGATGTTTCCAGATGATGCGCTTCACTCTGATGTTTCCAGATGATGCGCTTCACTCTTATGTTTCCAGATGATGCGCTTCACTTTGATGTTTCCAGATGATGCGCTTCACTCTTATGTTTCCAGATGCGCTTCACTCTTATGTTTCCAGATGATGCGCTTCACTCTGATGTTTCCAGATGATGCGCTTCACTCTGATGTTTCCAGATGATGCGCTTCACTCTGATGTTTCCAGATGATGCGCTTCACTCTGATGTTTCCAGATGATGCGCTTCACTTATGTTTCCAGATGATGCGCTTCACTCTTATGTTTCCAGATGATGCACTTCACTTTGATGTTTCCAGATGATGCGCTTCACTCTGATGTTTCCAGATGATGCGCTTCACTCTTATGTTTCCAGATGATGCACTTCACTTTAATGTTTCCAGATGATGCACTTCACTCTGATGTTTCCAGATGATGCGCTTCACTCTGATGTTTCCAGATGATGCGCTTCACTCTTATGTTTCCAGATGATGCGCTTCACTCTGATGTTTCCAGATGATGCACTTCACTCTGATGTTTCCAGATGATGCGCTTCACTCTGATGTTTCCAGATGATGCGCTTCACTCTGATGTTTCCAGATGATGCGCTTCACTCTTATGTTTCCAGATGATGCGCTTCACTCTGATGTTTCCAGATGATGCACTTCACTCTGATGTTTCCAGATGATGCGCTTCACTCTGATGTTTCCAGATGATGCGCTTCACTCTGATGTTTCCAGATGATGCGCTTCACTCTGATGTTTCCAGATGATGCGCTTCACTCTGATGTTTCCAGATGATGCGCTTCACTCTTATGTTTCCAGATGATGCGCTTCACTCTTATGTTTCCAGATGATGCGCTTCACTCTTATGTTCTCCTGTCTTATGTTTTAAAACTTTAATTATAGCCGCTAGAAAAATGTTTAATGAGAGTTTTGTTTCAGAAGTTATCCCTTAAACTCTTAACTTTGTAAGGTATAATAATAATAATAGCAATAATAATAGCAATAATAGCAATAATAATATAATAATAGCAGTAATAATACAGTTATATGTTGTGATTAAATACTGTGTGAAAACAATAACTAAATGGTTATAACTGGCCATAATTTTAAATGAGTTCTTGCTAATTGACCAGTTTTACATATTCGGCACGACATATATATATATATATATATATATATATATATATATATATATATATATATATATATATATAATATATATATATATGAAATTTATTTTTTTCGTATCCTGATGATTTTCTTGTCTCTCAGTAAGCCTGAAATTAAGGCTAGAAATATGCAAATTCTTTGAATAGATAAAGTAAGGTTGTTCATGATGGATGGGAATCAGAGTAACGTAGCTGGAATAATTCTTAACATAGACACAACGTTATTGCTTTAAAACATCCCGTCTTTATTCGTTATTTAATTTATATCTCATGTGGGTATGTTGGTTACATAATAGCTCTTAGAAACCATACCCCCGGCCGGGATTGAACCCGCGGTCATAGTCTCAAAACTCCAGCCCGTCGCCCCTCAAGGAAGGTTCCTTGATGTTGGTGAGGGGCTCTTGATTTAGGGAATTGGATCTGTGCTCCAGTTCCCCGAATTAAGCCTGAATGCCTTCCACATCCCCCCAGGCGCTGTATAATCCTCCGGGTTTAGCGCTTCCTCCTTTATTATAATCCGTTTAACTCCAGCCCGTCGCGTTAGCCACTAGACCAGCTAGCCACAATAAGCTCTTAGAGTAAGAAAATAAAGTTAGTTTTATTACATCTGGGTGTGTTGGTTGCATAACAGAGTTAACAAAATTCAGTAAAGAGAGTAATAAGAAGGCAGTATTATTCCTGTGGTAATAAAACTTTGCATGCTCTTTGTAACTGATCATTTTCTTCATCTCATATTTCCACTTTTATAAACCACTTTGATAAGCCTCGCTATTTGGCAACTTACAAACACTTCCCGTGGTTTGTAGATGAATGGTTCAGAGAACCGACATGTTGATAAATTAGACACATGTGCAACTCTTGGGTATCTTTATTGAGGAAACGTTTCGCCACACAGTGGCGAAACGACTAATACACCATTTCCCGTGGTGTATTAGTCATGCTGTGCGGGTGTCATCCATTCCTCACTGGTGCTCTTAAAGTTTAAATTCTTCGCTGCTTTGCCTACACAAAGTGATCACAACAACTGCAGTGTATACTGTAGACTCGTGCTGTGCCTGTGGTTTTATTGGGGGTGAGGTGTTTTAGCGAGTTTCCGTTTTTGTGGAGAAAGTTTTCTCTGGAGGTGGAGATTTATGGTTACTGTCGTAGGCCATATTGGCTTTTTGGAGGAGGAGAGTTGAAGACACTGCTCTAGAGCCTGGTAACTTTCACTGCCGTAGGTTCTGTCGGTATGCTAGAAGAAAGAGGTTATAACTACTGCCGTAGATCTAGTGGGAAGTACTTATTGTTGCTCAGTGTTGTCGCAGGAGAGGATGATGTGCAGAGAAAGTCTGATGACAGGGAGATTCGCTGGAGATAAGAATTCGCTGTTGCAGATCCAAGATTGTGTGATGAGTAGAAATGAATCAAGTCCTTGCTGGAGCTCGCCTATACTGGCTGCACCTTGCCCATCCTGACTGCACCTCACCTATCCTGGCTGTACCTCACCTATCCCGACTGCACCTCACCTATCCCGGCTGTGCCTCACCTATGCGGCTGCACCTCACCTGCCCCGGCTGTACCTCACCTATCCCGGTGACACTTTACCTGTCCTTGCAACCCACCTCCCCATGTTTATATACTATACTCTTATACATTCCATGCACTCGATAAAGCCTCCAGTGGACGAAACGTCGCAGTAATGAAACGTTTGCTTGTTGAAAGTGTTTTTTTTTTTCAAGCAAATTAGAAACAGAAGCTACGCGAGGAAAGACACACAGACATATCTCGCGAGCTTAATGTTAAACACCTTAAAATCTTCCTCGCCGCTGTTGACGCTGTTAAACCATTTGGAAATATTTCAAGAAATTTTGCGTCTTGTGTTTTTCTTGGTATAGAGAGGTGAGGCAGGTGGTGGAGGCGTGTAATACCCTAGAGATGTGGGCTCCGGAAAGCACTTAGAGGGTTGCAGCGTTTTTATGACCAGCTGCAAGCTTTTAGTTCAGAATTCAGCAGCTCTCATCTTCACAAGAAACTTCCCCTGATTCATTTTAGCTCGCCCACGCACACACACACACACACACACACACACACACACACACACACACACACACACACACACACACACACACACACACAAACACACACACACGTGTATACCCAAAATACACATATGTATACTTACAGTGACCCATCCATGGAGGTACAGAGAGAGACGGTGACATTGAGCAGAGTAGCAAAGACTGGAATATATCTTTATATTAGTCGTAGATGATAAAATATCTATTGAGTGAGCTGATAAGCAATGAGATCTGCTAATATATCACCATGGATTCTGAATGAGGCAGCTGAAGCACTGTGTACATCACTAGCTAAAATATTCAGACTAAACTACTGTAGCCAAACTTATAAAGAAAAGTATCGATTGTAATGAAACTAGTTTCGCTCTATGTACACACATGATAGAGCTCTACATAGAGCGTTACATTGTGACAGCTCTCTTCACACCACTGTCTTTTCTTCAAGGTAAATACTGTTTCTAAGGTTACCGACAACGTTCAGAAATTAGCTCTGGGAATCACCTGAGAAGATCTAAGGTAGTAAAATGTCTCATTTAAATATTGAGTTTCTTGGCAGAAGTTGAAGACTCGCCACGAATGTTTGAGTCTCCCACCATCACAGTTCACGGGTAAACTAAAGTAGAATACCTTAATATATTTATAAACTTGCGGGACTTTCTTTTGGATCAGAATGTCAAACAAAATTAAAGTGAAGAAATGTCGTTGATTTAGTGTAATCCGAAAGGGTAAATTTTTGGTACATTGATAACCGAACACAAATTTGATGTTCTGAATATGGAACAAATGTTGTGTACCATTGGGGTACAATACCGACAAGATGAAGAATTAGAGAAATGTACAATATCTGGGTATCAGTACTTGTAGACGTTTCGCCATCCAGTGATTTTTATCAGTAAAATACACGGACATAATCAGTTGACTGTGACAATATATACAGAAGACAGTGGAAGGTGCGGTAATGAGTCCGTCAACCCAGGAGCATACAGAAGACAGTGGAAGGTGCGGTAATGAGTCCGTCAACCCAGGAGCATACAGAAGACAGTGGAAGGTGCGGTAATGAGTCCGTCAACCCAGGAGCATACAGAAGACAGTGGAAGGTGCGGTAATGAGTCCGTCAACCCAGGAGCATACAGAAGACAGTGGAAGGTGCGGTAATGAGTCCGTCAACCCAGGAGCATACAGAAGACAGTGGAAGGTGCGGTAATGAGTCCGTCAACCCAGGAGCATACAGAAGACAGTGGAAGGTGCGGTAATGAGTCCGTCAACCCAGGAGCATACAGAAGACAGTGGAAGGTGCGGTAATGAGTCCGTCAACCCAGCAGCAGGTGAAGGTGCGGTAATGAGTCCGTCAACCCAGGAGCATACAGAAGACAGTGGAAGGTGCGGTAATGAGTCCGTCAACCCAGGAGCATACAGAAGACAGTGGAAGGTGTGGTAATGAGTCCGTCAACCCAGGAGCATACAGAAGACAGTGGAAGGTGCGGTAATGAGTCCGTCAACCCAGGAGCATACAGAAGACAGTGGAAGGTGCGGTAATGAGTCCGTCAACCCAGGAGCATACAGAAGACAGTGGAAGGTGCGGTAATGAGTCCGTCAACCCAGGAGCATACAGAAGACAGTGGAAGGTGCGGTAATGAGTCCGTCAACCCAGGAGCATACAGAAGACAGTGGAAGGTGCGGTAATGAGTCCGTCAACCCAGGAGCATACAGAAGACAGTGGAAGGTGCGGTAATGAGTCCGTCAACCCAGCAGCAGGTGAAGGTGCGGTAATGAGTCCGTCAACCCAGGAGCATACAGAAGACAGTGGAAGGTGCGGTAATGAGTCCGTCAACCCAGGAGCATACAGAAGACAGTGGAAGGTGTGGTAATGAGTCCGTCAACCCAGGAGCATACAGAAGACAGTGGAAGGTGCGGTAATGAGTCCGTCAACCCAGGAGCATACAGAAGACAGTGGAAGGTGTGGTAATGAGTCCGTCAACCCAGGAGCATACAGAAGACAGTGGAAGGTGCGGTAATGAGTCCGTCAACCCAGGAGCATACAGAAGACAGTGGAAGGTGCGGTAATGAGTCCGTCAACCCAGGAGCATACAGAAGACAGTGGAAGGTGCGGTAATGAGTCCGTCAACCCAGGAGCATACAGAAGACAGTGGAAGGTGCGGTAATGAGTCCGTCAACCCAGGAGCATACAGAAGACAGTGGAAGGTGCGGTAATGAGTCCGTCAACCCAGGAGCATACAGAAGACAGTGGAAGGTGCGGTAATGAGTCCGTCAACCCAGCAGCAGGTGAAGGTGCGGTAATGAGTCCGTCAACCCAGGAGCATACAGAAGACAGTGGAAGGTGCGGTAATGAGTCCGTCAACCCAGGAGCATACAGAAGACAGTGGAAGGTGTGGTAATGAGTCCGTCAACCCAGGAGCATACAGAAGACAGTGGAAGGTGCGGTAATGAGTCCGTCAACCCAGGAGCATACAGAAGACAGTGGAAGGTGTGGTAATGAGTCCGTCAACCCAGGAGCATACAGAAGACAGTGGAAGGTGCGGTAATGAGTCCGTCAACCCAGGAGCATACAGAAGACAGTGGAAGGTGCGGTAATGAGTCCGTCAACCCAGGAGCATACAGAAGACAGTGGAAGGTGCGGTAATGAGTCCGTCAACCCAGGAGCATACAGAAGACAGTGGAAGGTGTGGTAATGAGTCCGTCAACCCAGGAGCATACAGAAGACAGTGGAAGGTGCGGTAATGAGTCCGTCAACCCAGGAGCATACAGAAGACAGTGGAAGGTGCGGTAATGAGTCCGTCAACCCAGGAGCATACAGAAGACAGTGGAAGGTGCGGTAATGAGTCCGTCAACCCAGGAGCATACAGAAGACAGTGGAAGGTGCGGTAATGAGTCCGTCAACCCAGGAGCATACAGAAGACAGTGGAAGGTGCGGTAATGAGTCCGTCAACCCAGGAGCATACAGAAGACAGTGGAAGGTGCGGTAATGAGTCCGTCAACCCAGGAGCATACAGAAGACAGTGGAAGGTGTGGTAATGAGTCCGTCAACCCAGGAGCATACAGAAGACAGTGGAAGGTGTGGTAATGAGACCGTCAACCCAGGAGCATACAGAAGACAGTGGAAGGTGTGGTAATGAGACCGTCAACCCAGGAGCATACAGAAGACAGTGGAAGGTGTGGTAATGAGTCCGTCAACCCAGGAGCATACAGAAGACAGTGGAAGGTGCGGTAATGAGTCCGTCAACCCAGGAGCATACAGAAGACAGTGGAAGGTGCGGTAATGAGTCCGTCAACCCAGGAGCATACAGAAGACAGTGGAAGGTGTGGTAATGAGACCGTCAACCCAGGAGCATACAGAAGACAGTGGAAGGTGTGGTAATGAGACCGTCAACCCAGGAGCAGGTGAAGGTGCGGTAATGAGTCCGTCAACCCAGGAGCATACAGAAGACAGTGGAAGGTGCGGTAATGAGTCCGTCAACCCAGGAGCATACAGAAGACAGTGGAAGGTGCGGTAATGAGTCCGTCAACCCAGGAGCATACAGAAGACAGTGGAAGGTGTGGTAATGAGACCGTCAACCCAGGAGCAGGTGAAGGTGCGGTAATGAGACCGTCAACCCAGGAGCAGGTGAAGGTGCGGTAATGAGACCGTCAACCCAGGAGCAGGTGATGACCACCGTAGTCCAGATGGTACACGTGGCAGGTGGTGACCACCGTAGTCCAGATGGTACACGTGTGTCTATGGAATAATTGTTTATCATGTGTCGGAAAGTTACTGTTTTTTATATGGCGGCGAAACAATGAGACGAAACGTTTTTCTTTCGGTGAAGAAACATTTTAAATATTGTTTTCCCGACCATCACCACCACCACAGCCGACGCCATTACCAGCATTATTACCACTACCATTACCATTACCACAATTGCTGCTTCCAGTGCTGTCACCAGTTGCAAGAATGTAAGAATGGAAATGCAATGAGACAGGTCTACTGGCCCTTCCATAACAAGACCTTCAAACAATTCAACAATCACCATCAACACCACCAGACCAGCACCGGCACCAGCACCACCACCACCATCACCAGCACCACCATCACCAGCACCACCACCACCACCATCACCACCATCACCACCATCACCACCATCACCACCATCACCACCATCACCACCATCACCATCACCAACACCAACACCAACACCAACACCACCACCACCACCACCACCACCACCACCACCAGACTACCACCACCATCACCACCACCATCATCACCACCAGACCACCACCACCATCATCACCACCAGACCACCACCACCATCATCACCACCAGACCACCACAACCACCACAACCATCACCACCATCACCACCACCAGACCATCACCACCATCACCACCACCAGACCACCACCACCATCATCACCACCAGACCACCACCACCACAACCACCACAACCATCACCACCATCACCACCACCAGACCACCACCACCATCATCACCACCAGACCCCCACCACCACAACCACCACAACCATCACCACCATCACCACCACCAGACCACCACCACCACAACCACCATAACCATCACCACCATCACCACTACCACCACCACCACTACCACCATCACCACCACCACCATCACCACCACCGTCACCATCACCAGACCAGCACCATCACCACCGTCACCACCACCACTTCTATCACCATACAAAATCAAATGTGACCACAATAAAGAGGAGAGACGCTCAGGGCCCAGAGACTGCACCTCAACTCTCACATCCTCACAACACAGCAACAACAATATAAACCTCAGTTTCGTTTCATCTTTTTGCGAACAAAGCTTCTGAAACAAGAAGTTACCTCAGTAGGAGACAATAAAAACTAGACGTCCTCTTTTTACCCCACGTTGAGTCACCGTGACGTAGTGGCCAGGGTTTTACACACAGTAAGGTAAATTTAACTAAGACTAAGAATATATACAGTGAGGAGTGTGTGTTTCTGTATATATACAGTGAGGAGTGTGTGTTTCTGTATATATACAGTGAGGAGTGTGTGTTTCTGTATATATACACTGAGGAGTGTGTGTTTCTGTATATATACACTGAGGAGTGTGTGTTTCTGTATATATACACTGAGGAGTGTGTGTTTCTGTATATATACACCGAGGAGTGTGTGTTTCTGTATATATACACTGAGGAGTGTGTGTTTCTGTATATATACACTGAGGAGTGTGTGTTTCTGTATATATACACTGAGGAGTGTGTGTTTCTGTATATATACACTGAGGAGTGTGTGTTTCTGTATATATACACTGCACAACTGTACACTGATGGTAATAGAAGTTAAAGAATGAGACACTTGTACAACATTTGGGAATCTTTATTGAGGAAACGTTTCGCCAGCCAGTGGCTTCTTCAGTCCGGTACAGAGAAGAACGGTGGAAGATAAAGAGGAGTTTGAGGTAATCAGTCCCTCAGCCTGGAGTCGATGTGTTCAGTCCATCAGTCTTAGAGGACAAGTGTCTCGTACTTCAACTTCTCGGTTTTCTAAACCGGTTACCTCGGAGTTGAAGCTGTAGGTGCGCAGGACACAATCCTGCCATTCACGAAACCACGAAAGGGAGCCTGTGACAGAGCACCGGCGGACTGGGAAAACATTTGTCAATGGTTTCAATGCCCTCACTCCACTAAGCAGGACATGGAGGGATATAAATAGACTTAAAGGTAACCGAACTACCCAGGTTTGTCCCTCGTCTACACAAAGCAAAAATGAGTTAGTAAGTGTTTGGGCTGCTACAGTATCTGGGCTGCTACATCTAGCTATAATAATCTACCCATTACCACACAGACGATATTAAAAGCTAATCATGATGCCAGGGAGAGACTGATTTGTTTTATTATCAGCAAGAAATATGACTGTAAAATTTCTTTTACTTGGTCTGAGGTAGAAGCTGTACTAAGGACAAATTCCACTTAGCCTGAGGTGGATGGTATTACAACATATTCTGATTGCTCTCTCAAGAACCAGATAATTCTTTACTTAAACTATACAACATGAATTATGAAGCTGGGAGCTCAATAAATCATGATGGACCATAGCCCACTTATCAAAATGCATTTCAAGTAAAAGGACACAAGTGCAACTAATGTGACATTTTATTGTGCAACGTTTCGCTCTCCAGGAGCTTTATCAAGCCATTAATGGCTTGCACTTGTGTCCTTTTACTTTACATATTGTCGGTAATTCTACCAACTTTATTACAAAATGCATTTCACCCAATATTTCGCACTAGCTGCTTGAGTAAAACATTTGAGAACAAAAGCTACTATAAGACGCGTCTGGAAAACTGTTCACAGTTCTCCTGACAAACAACTTGCCAACACCGTTACCAAACACTGACATGTGTAATGTTCAGTCATCTCAATAAAGAGAAAGGATGGCATAAGTGCAGTTGAACAGTGTCAGAATTAGAGTACAAGTCTCGAAAATTCTGAAACGTTCATAGTGCTGGAACACAAGAGCTCAGGAGTGTTCACAGCATTGGAACACCGTAGATCAAGAGTGTTCACAATGCTGGAACACCGTAGATCAGGAGTGTTCACAATGCTGGAACACCGTAGATCAGGAGTGTTCACAATGCTGGAACACCGTAGATCAGGAGTCTTCACAGTGATGGAACACCGTAGATCAGGAGTCTTCACGGTATTGGAGCACTGTAGATCAGGAGTCGTCACAGTGATGGAACACAATAACTCAGGAGTTGGCTACAAGAGGGGTTGGCGAGGTATTCTCACACTGGATAAAGAGTTAACTTTGGATCCTGGAATTCCAGGCTTTTCCAGCTAATTGAATACCTTATAACAACAGCTGCCAACTGAGGCGTATTTACCTGAGGCGTATTTACCAGATCTCAGTTAATCTCCTCTTTTTCAAATTATAATGGACACTGACATTTATTTTAAGTTATTATAACAGTTATTATGGCACTTATAACTGGCCAAAACATTTGTCTAATTTACGATTTCTTTTTTTTCTGTTCTTAATCATTGTTATTTTGTAGGAAAGTGCTAGACCCGTCGGGGTCATACAGAGTCTGGGGGATGAGAGGAGTGTCAGGTTTGGTTCAGTGTAGGGGAGGGTAGCTGCAGCTCTTTGGAGCAAAAGCTTCTAGCTTCTTGAAGCTTCTAGCTTCTTGAAGCTTCTAGCTTCTTGAAGCTTCTAGCTTCTTGAAGCCTCTATCTTCTAGAAGCCTCTTGCTTCCCGGAAGACACCGAACTGTTCTTATGATGAGGACTCCCTCAAGGGCTTTAGTATTCAGTAGTTTCAAGACCATTAGTTTATTTTCGTCACTTTATAAACATCTGTATATATACATCCTGATCACAAATATATAAATCAAAGGGAGTATATACATAGAAAAAAATGTAAATCTATGATGTTTTTCGACAGTCGCAAAGTATTAGTGCGTATATGACTTATAATTTATACAAAACATTATATTTAATTAAAAGATCATTATACATGTTTCATCGTTTTAGAGAGAGAGAGAGAGAGAGAGAGAACTTTTGTTTCTGACGTAACTATAAAATTATTTATTTCAATTTGCTCTGCTGATTTCGGCGGTGTAAGACATAATAATGTTTACCAAGAAGAATGTTGGTGGTGGTGGTGGTGAAGGTGAAGGTGGTGGTGAAGGAGGTGGTGGTGGTGGTGGTGGTGAAGGTGGTGGTGAAGGTGGTGGTGGTGGTGAAGGAGGTGGTGGTGGTGGTGGTGGTGGTGGTGAAGGTGGTGGTGAAGGTGGTGGTGGTGGTGAAGGTGGTGGTGAAGGTGGTGGTGGTGGTGGTGAAGGTGGTGGTGAAGGTGGTGGTGGTGGTGGTGAAGGTGGTGGTGGTGATGATGATGATGATGATGATGTTGGATGATAGAACACCTATTAAAGAGGAACATGGTCAACTGCATCATCCTTCTTCACTGTGACAAATTTTCTCTGGTCATGAAGCTCTTGTGGTCCACCCCTACAAGACACTGAGGCTCCTTCACTGTGTCCCAGTCACCTCCTGACCAGGCTCTGGTCATGAAGCTCTTGTGGTCCACCCCTACAAGACACTGAGGCTCCTTCACTGTGTCCCAGTCACCTCCTGACCAGGCTCTGGTCATGAAGCTCTTGTGGTCCACCCCTACAAGACACTGAGGCTCCTTCACTGTGTCCCAGTCACCTCCTGACCAGGCTCTGGTCATGAAGCTCTTGTGGTCCACCCCTACAAGACACTGAGGCTCCTTCACTGTGTCCCAGTCACCTTCTGACCAGGCTCTGGTCATGAAGCTCTTGTGGTCCACCCCTACAAGACACTGAGGCTCCTTCACTGTGTCCCAGTCACCTCCTGACCAGGCTCTGGTCATGAAGCTCTTGTGGTCCACCCCTACAAGACACTGAGGTTCTTTACTGTGTCCCAGTCACCTCCTGACCAGGCTCTGGTCATGAAGCTCTTGTGGTCCACCCCTACAAGACACTGAGGCTCCTTCACTGTGTCCCAGTCACCTCCTGACCAGGCTTTGGTCATGAAGCTCTTGTGGTCCACCCCTACAAGACACTGAGGCTCCTTCACTTTGTCCCAGTCACCTCCTGACCAGGCTCTGGTCATGAAGCTCTTGTGGTCCACCCCTACAGAACTTCAATCCAGAAAAATAAGGGAGAACTAATCCAGATAGAGCGAGAGGCCGCCGGCCGTGAAACAAGCGAGAAATGGGAGTCGTTTGTCATGCTATTTTTTACTCTTCGACCTTACCATAGTTACCGCATCCTTCCCTCTCTTCCTTCACTCTTCCTTCTCACCCTTCTTCCCTCCATTCTCTCCCTTACCATCCGTTGTCGTCCTCTTTCACTTCCCTCAAGTCGCCTCCCTTTGTTTTCTCTCTCTCTCCAGTCCAGCTTTCTCCTACCTAAGAGAGGAATGAAATTCACCTCCAGTGCGTCTTGGTAGGACGTATTTCACTGCTCTGACGCAACAGTGACGAGCAAACTATCGCTCTTGCGTCTAATTTCGTTTTAATTTAAAAATAAATATTGAAAAACTCGACCGCACTAATAAGGAAAAATTATGAGCCGACTATATAACAAGTGGCTGATCTTCCTGCCAAGATGGTCGATCTTTCTTACTTTGTTGAAACTTTAATTCACTGGAAGATTTTCTTCGGATTATTAACCCCGGAAGATTAGTAATCTCGGAGGGTTAATAACCCCCCTGAGGGTTAATAATCCCAGAAGGTTCATAACCCACGACAACACAAAATAACCGAGCATCGTGGATTACTTACATTGGAGTCCTTCCGGCCTTTTGTTCAGGATACTACTCACAACAGTCAACCGTCTCTTAGGTACCTATTTACTCTCAGACGACCAGGACAACAGAGTATTAGGAAACACTCACACGTCGCCTGGGGACTGAGCCATAGTCTTTTTCACTCCTCCACTGAAACATCTGTCAAAATAAACTCTCCGTTTGGATGGTAAAATTCTAAATTTTTTATTACTCTGAGCGAAGGCCTTTTTTTTATGGAGTGGGAATGTATTTCTGCTTTTATTGGGGGCTTTCAACCCTTTCTGTACTTGCGTGGTCTGCATATCAATAAAGGACTGCAGTTTACGGCCTCTGTCAACTTTATTGATGATCAATGTCATGCTGACCATCCTCTAGTTGTGTATCAATGGCTGAGGGATTGATTACCTCAGCTTCCACTGTCTGCTGTATATATTTCTCCAGTCTTCATTTTACGTTCATGTCTTGTATTGATAAAGCCACTGGATGGCGATACGTCTGTAAGTAAAAATACCCAGATGTTGCACACGTGACGAGTTCATCCTCCAGCTGTCTGAATGGTCCAAGTGGGACCGAAACGCCGTAATAAGTTTCATTCTTCTATAGGCGGGTTGTGTATTGTCTAATAGACCTTTTTCACTTGTAAGTTCTATTGAGTGTATATCAGCAGTATTAATAAGACAGTATGCGGTTTATGGCATTTTATACAGAAGACGTTTCGCCCACCAGGGACTGTATCACTTTAGTTGATACTGTCCCTGGTAGGCGACACGTCGTCTCCATAAAATGTCATAAGCCGCATATTGTATCTTATTTACGTCGTATTGTTTCGCCCAGGGCTGAGGCTACGTTTTTATCAACACAAGATGAGACCTTGCAAGGTCTTATAGTTATTTTTTCCTGTTGCTTCTTCGCCGCTTTATGGTAATTATCTTCAAAACCACTGCACTGACAGCCTCTGAAACTCACCAATGACTCAGCTAATATTAAAATAAAAAATGTATATATAATCTAACTTCTTTTAAAACTTACACGGAAGTTACAGTGAAATTTGTTTATAACTCGGGTACAATTTTTGAACTTTTACTATCTTGAAAGTTCAAAAGTACACCACTTATAATGTGAGGTATTTTGAGTAAACTAATTTTAAATACAGTGGACCCCCGGTTAACGATATTTTTTCACTCCAGAAGTATGTTCAGGTGCCAGTACTGACCGAATTTTTTCCCATAAGGAATATTGTGAAGTAGATTAGTCCATTTCAGACCCCCAAACATACACGTACAAACGCACTTACATAAATACACTTACATAATTGGTCGCATTTGGAGGTGATCGTTAAGCGGGGGTCCACTGTATTTGATTCTAATGCTGAAGGTTTCACGTCTGACTAGTATTTGAATTTATGCTCAATAAAAAAAACTTTCAGACTGATGAATTCAGAGAGATTCATTAAAAATATTTACAAAATGAAATTTGTGTGGACTCAAGGTTGCTTTAATGATTTGTTTACAGTTTATGGATCACTTGAGAATTAAGGTCGTATATCGACTCGTGCAGCAAAAGGAGACTTTCATTAGTACGTTGTTTCACCTGTACGAGGCTCCATCATGGGCAGACTAATGACTACTTTCTCATTTCATGACCATCATCCCTCGTGCTTAATGATCTCCGTTACTCAACATGATCCACATTCCTCCATGCCCTGTGAATAGTTGACGATTTTGTACCCCTGATTGAGTACGATGTGTGTGTGCCTTAGTACTGAGGAACAATAAATACAAGAACTTTCACAGGACAACTTACGCTTGTGTCTGGAGCTCGCACGACACGATAATAGAATCTGTTATCTTTGACATGCCAGAGCGATGATTGTGTCTGGATGTCAGTCTTTAACGACCTAGAATCTAAGACAATTTGTAAAACAGACTGATAACCTTGTGTCTGTATCACTCCTTACAATCATAGATTCAAAGACTTTTTAAATAATGGATTGAAGATCATACTTGTATATAACTTCCCAAGATTAGAATTCAAGACATTTGACATAGAGCACCGGTGCTAGTGTGTAAATGTCACCAGCAAAGGATCTAAAACCTTTAACATGACATCTGTGCACTGATGCTGTTCATTCCTTGTCTGTGTGACTAATAACAAATGTTTCATTTTCGTAAGTCATTTTTTTGGGTATTTCGTGAGTATGGCTTAAGCGAGCTGGCAAGATAATTACACAGCGAGAAGATGGTGTCGTTATGTCTCTATCACTCTCCTGCAGACGTGGTTTTAATCAAGTAAATTAAACTAATTGCTAGAAGTAGACTGCTGAGAGGCGCTAAAACTGCCGCCCTCCCATTATTAGTCAGGTGAGGATAAGTGGGCAGTGGGCTACCGGAAGGTGACCTTCCCTGCCCTCCTCAAGACCTTCCTCACTCCCTTCCCCAACCCTGGTGATGGTTAGTTGAAGGTAAGTTGTACCTTTACTCCTGGCTCAGGAGGTAGTGCCTTTGGGTCACATCAGGAACCGGGTTCATTCCCGGAAAGACTAGAAAAGTTGGGCGTTTCCTTACACCTAATACCCCGGTTCACCTAACAGTAAGTAGGTACCTGGGTGTCAGCCAGCTGTTGTGGGTCGCATCCTGGAGAAGAGGATCACAGGACCTCGCCACACTGCTTGGATTCCTTGGCTTATTCTGGGTTATTGACCCTCAGGGTTAATATAAATTACTACTACTACTACTACTACTACTACTGTGTGATGAATGGTTTGAAAAACCGACAAGTTGAAGATTGAGACACATATGCAACATATGGGAATCTTTATTGAGGAAACGTTTCGCCACACAGTGGCTTCATCAGTCCAATACAAAGTAGAAAGGTGTAAGGAGAGGAGGAGTTTGAGGTAATCAGTCCCTCAGCTTGGAGTCGATGTGTTCAGTCCATCAATCTTGTAGAATGTACAGTATAGGGCCGTAGACGTGGCTTATATACTGTAGTCAGGTGAGGCGAAGTAGGAGGAGGCGGGATCATAGTGGTACCATCCACTAGTCGAAGTAGGTCTTTGTCCAAAGGTTGAACAAGTGTTGAAGAATTCTTTGTAACAAGATCCCATGATGCTGCAGCGTCTGACAGTTGTGATGAATGATTTGAAAAACCTACTACTACTACTACTACTACTACTACTACTACTACTACTACTACTTTTGCTACTACTTCTATTACTACAGCTTCTGCTACTACTACTACTTTTGCGGCTTCTGCTTCTATTTCTCTTCCTCCTCATCATCCTTCTCTTCCTTGTCCTCCTTCTCCCGCTCCACCTCTCAACATTCTCCCCACCCATCATCCTTCTCTTTCCCACCCACAACCCAGACAGGAGATTAGCCGAAGGTAAGCTCCCCACACACTCCCCAACACCACTCCACCTTACAGCCATCCAGCTCCCTCCCACACCAACCCCTCCCCATCCTAAACCCTCACACTAAGCCCCTTCCCCTACCCTCCCACCCACCCCACTCCCCATAATTCGGGTGGGTAGTACATCACTCTGGCCCAGACTGACAAATGGTCCAAGTTCCGGTGCCCAGGTCCATCATAGGATGATGGTCCATCATAGGATGAGAGGGCCAGGGTGAGGTGTACTTATCCCTTTATTTGCTAGGGTGACTGCCTTCCTCCCAGACTCAGGAGGGCAGCCCTTCCATAGTGTTCTAGTATACTTACAAAAAGGCAGCATCGTACAACGCCTTTCCACTAAAATTTTACCCACAAGAAAGTATAACTATGCACAACATATTTAAACTCTGCTGGGAGACAGACATGATTATTTAATTAGAAAACGTTAAGGTTACGTTGGATGATTTTTTTTACAATCTATGTGAGTACGTGTGACTTTTAGCTTCAGGAACCCTCTGTATGAGATTTTCTGAGGACAAGCCATTGTTATGTAAAGCATCTCGGAGCTCCAGGGTACTTGAGATGTATGTGTGTCTGGGTATACTTCACTCCCATATTGTCTAACACACTCCCACACTAACACTTCCACATTAGCACAACCCCACACTACCACAACCCCACACTAACACACTACCACAACCCCACACTAACACACTACCACAACCCCACACTAACACACTCCCGCACTAATACACTCCCGCACTAACACACTCCTACACTAACACACTCCCACACTAACACACTCCTGCACTAACACACTCCTACACTAACACACTCCCACACTAACACACTACCACAACCCCTCACTAACACACTCCCGCACTAACACACTCCTACACTAACACACTCCCACACTAACACACTCCCGTACTAACACACTTCCACACTAACACACTCCCAAACTAACACACTCCTACACTAACACACTCCCGCACTAACACACTCCCACACTAACACACTCCCGTACTAACACACTTCCACACTAGCACACTCCCAAACTAACACACTCCCACACTAACACACTCCTAAACTAACACACTCCCACACTAACACAACCCCACACTAACACACTCACACTAACACACACTAACACACACACACACACACACACTAACACACTCACACACACACACACTAACACACACACACACACACTAACACACTCACACACACACACACTAACACACTCACACACACACACACTAACACACTCACACACACACTAACACACTCCCACACTAACACACTACCACAACCCCTCACTAACACATTACCACAACCCCACACTAACACACTCCCGCACTAACACACTCCCGCACTAACACACTCCCGCACTAACACACTCCCGCACTAACACACTCCTACACTAACACACTCCCACACTAACACACTCCCACACTAACACACTTCCACACTAACACACTCCCAAACTAACACACTCCTACACTAACACACTCCTACACTAACACACTCCCGCACTAACACACTTCCACACTAGCACACTCCCAAACTAACACACTCCTACACTAACACACTCCTACACTAACACACTCCTACACTAACACACTCCCGCACTAACACACTTCCACACTAGCACACTCCCAAACTAACACACTCCCACACTAACACACTCCTAAACTAACACACTCCCACACTAACACAACCCCACACTAACACACTCACACTAACACACACTATCACACACACACACACACACACACACACACACACACACACACACACACACACACACACACACACACACACACACACACACACACACACTGTGAATCGACCCCTGCAATCACGACTAGGTGAACACACACACACACACACACACACTAACACACTCACACACACACTAACACACACACACACACACACTAACACACTCACACACACAGTAACACACTCACACACACACACACACACACACACACACACACACACACACACACACACACACACACACTGTGAATCGACCCCTGCAATCACGACTAGGTGAACACACTAACACACACCAACACACTCAGTCGTTACTACTGTAAGTGAGACTTGCCACTGGTAAGATTATATCAGTACTGTGTGTACTCGCCTATATTCTCACCTATTTATGGTTGCAAGGGTTGAGTCTCAGCTCCTGGCCCCGCCTCTCAACTTGCAACGTGACAGGTTCACCCTCTCAGAGCCTCCTGGTCTCTATCGTATCTATTCTTAAAACTCTGTAAGGAGTTTTACCACGTCTTCGTCGGAGTCATTCCACTTCTCGATCTCCCTGGGAATAAAGGAATACTTTCAGATATCCGGGGTTGATTTCAAGCAAACACTTCTCAGACTATCCCTGCAGTTTGTCCAGATTCGTTTGTAGTCTTTACACGACCTCATCTGTTTGTATTCTCCTAATTAGTTTTACATCATCAGCCAACACATACATCTGACTTGATTCTATCTTGTAAGTC
This sequence comes from Cherax quadricarinatus, assembly GCF_038502225.1. NCBI lineage: Eukaryota > Metazoa > Arthropoda > Malacostraca > Decapoda > Parastacidae > Cherax > Cherax quadricarinatus. The sequence goes on from NC_091346.1 coordinate 14,109,875, forward strand.
GTTCATTTAAATCAGAAACAGCCTGTGTGTGTGTGTGTGTGTGTGTACTCACCTATTTGTGGCTGAAGGGGTCGAGTCGTAGCTTCTGGCCCCCCTTCTTTGCGTTGTCGTACCTCTCCTTAAAGCTATGTGTGTGTGTGTAATCAGGAAGGGAGTGCAAGCCGGTGAGTGTAGTGGAAGTTTAAAGTGCATTCTCTCCTTTAGTGTGAGCCTGGGTGGTGGGTGGGTGGAGGATGGGTGGGTGGAGGGTGGAGGATGGGTGAGTGGTGGGTGGAGGATGGGTGGGTGGTGGGTGGAGGATGGGTGGGTGGAGGATGGGTGGGTGGAGGGTGGAGGATGGGTGAGTGGTGGGTGGAGGATGGGTGGGTGGAGGATGGGAGGGTGGAGGATGGTTGGGTGGAGGGTGGGGGGTGGGTGGAGGATGGGTGGGTGGAGGAGGGGTGGGTGGAGGGTGGAGGATGGGTGGGTCGAGGGTGGAGGATGGGTGGGTGGAGGGTGGAGGATGGGTGGGTGGAGGGTGGAGGATGGGTGGGTGGAGGGTGGAGGATGGGTGGGTGGAGGGTGGAGGATGGGTGGGTGGAGGGTGGAGGATGGGTGGAGGATGGGTGGGTGTTGGTTGGTGGGTCGAGGGTGATGGATGGGTGGGTGAAGGATGGGTGGGTGGAGGGTGGAGGATGGGTGGGTGTTGGTTGGTGGGTCGAGGGTGATGGATGGGTTGGTGAAGGATGGGTGGGTGGAGGGTGGGATGGCACCCCAGCACCCCCCCCCCCTCCACACCACTGTTGCTTCAAGGTTTTTACAGTCACGAATGTTCACGCCCCAGTACTCTGTTTTGTTGTCACGAGGTGGTAAGATTCTCATTATATTATCCTGTGCGTGTGTGTACTCGCATAATTGTGGTTGCAGGGGTAGAGCCTCAGCTCCTGGCCCCGCCTCTTCACTGAATTGTACTCACTTAAGTGTGTGTACTCACCTAATTATGGTTGCAGGGGTCGAGACTCAGCTCCTGGCCCCGTGTGTGTGTGTGTGTGTGTGTGTGTGTGTGTGTGTGTGTGTGTGTGTGCGTGTGTGCGTGTGTGCGTGTGTGTATGTGTACTCACCTATTTGTGGTTGCAGGGGTCGAGTCTTAGCTCCTGGCCCCCGTGCGTGTGTATGTGTGTGTGTGCGTGTGTGTATTTGTGTGATATTCCATGTAAACACGTCACCTCAACCAAAAGCATCACTACTTAACCCTATTAATATTGTGTTGCTGTGTTGTAACATCTAGCTGATATTGTGTTGCTGTGTTGTAACATCTAGCTGATATTGTGTTGCTGTGTTGTAACATCTAGCTGATATTGTGTTGCTGTGTTGTAACATCTAGCTGATATTGTGTTGCTGTGTTGTAACATCTAGCTGATATTGTGTTGCTGTGTTGTAACATCTAGCTGATATTGTGTTGCTGTGTTGTAACATCTAGCTGATATTGTGTTGCTGTGTTGTAACATCTAGCTGGTATTGTGTTGCTATGTTGTAACATCTAGCTGATATTGTGTTGCTGTGTTGTAACATCTAGCTGGTATTGTGTTGCTGTGTTGTAACATCTAGCTGATATTGTGTTGCTGTGTTGTAACATCTAGCTGGTATTGTGTTGCTGTGTTGTAACATCTAGCATCAGCAGTTTTGGGAGTTGGAAAATTTAGTACTGCAGTTACTTTGATCAGTCGTAACCCCTCTAGGAGTGACTACGTGACCCAGAAACTTAATTTCTGATCTGAAAAATTGACATTTGGACAGTTTGATCTTTAAATTGGCTTCTTCAAGCTTGCCAAGTACTATATCAAGTCTTTTCAGGTGTGTGTCCCCGTCTTCGGACATGACGCTTACGTCGTCTAAGTACACCATAAGTGCTTTACCTATAAGACCTCTAAAGATGTTGGTCATGAGTCTAGAGAACGTGATAGGAGACGATCGTAATCCAAACACCATACGGAGGAAGTGATAATGACCTGTGGGAGTGGAGAATGCAGTTAACTCTCGACTGTCCTCGTGAAGAGGGACTTGCCAAAACCCTTGTAACAAGTCCAGGGTTGAGAAGACTTTGTTATCTCCGATATTGCGTAAAAGGTCACCTAGTACAGGAAGTGGGAAGCGATCTGGAATGGTTTTCGCACTTAACTTCCTAAAGTCAATCACCGGGCGCCAAGTGCCGTCCTTCTTGGGCACTAGGATCAAGGGTGCATTCCAGGGTGAATTGCTATGTGCAATAACTCCATCATTGAGCATTTGATTTATTTATTTATTTATTTATTTATTTATTTAAAAATTTGAGCACACATACAGAGGTACAAAAAATACAGATAAGAGCAGCATGCCAAAGCCACTTATACTATGCATAGCATTACGGGCTGGCTTAAAATTAACTTAAGATGAACTAAGCAATGATGACATCAGTGATAAAACTTTAATGTAAACAGATTACTATAAAGCACAAGTGAGTATTACAAAGACAGGTCATATGGTTGTATGCATTGTTGTACATTCAGTAGAATGGAGTATTCTGTTAGGTAGTGTATTTAAAAAATAATAAAGTTAGATTGGGTTTTAGGTTTAACATTTATGTGATATAATTGTGAGAAACATTTAAGATATACAATTTATAAGGTTCAGTTATTCAGTATTTATTTGGTTTTGGGTGAGTAAGTGATCTTTGAGAAGAGACTTGAATTTATAAACAGGTAGTGTTTCTTTTATATTTACAGGTAATGAGTTCCAGATTTTAGGGCCTTTTATGTGCATTGAGTTTTTGCATAGTGTGAGATGGACACGAGGAACATCAAAGAGTGATCTGTGCCTTGTGTTATGGTCATGTGTTCTGTTGAGGTTGGCAAGGAGATGTTTGAGGGGAGGGTTAATATCAGAGTTAAGTGTTCTATGTATGTAATAGGTGCAGTAATAAGTATGAATGTTTTGTATGGTGAGTAGGTTTAGTGTATTGAATATTGGTGGAGTGTGCTGCCTATAGTGAGAATTTGTTATCATTCTAACTGCAGCCTTTTGTTGGGTAATTAGTGGTCTGAGATGGTTACTTGTTGTTGAGCCCCATGCACAAATTCCATAGGTGAGATAGGGGTAAATAAGAGAGTGATATAGGGCCAGGAGGGCTGACTGTGGAGCATAGTACCGTATCTTCGATAGTATGCCTACAGTCTTGGAAATTTTCTTAGAAATTTGTTGTATATGTGTATGAAATTTGAGTCTATTATCAAGGTGGATTCCTAAGAATTTTTCCTCTGTTAGCTTTGTGATAGGTGATCCGTTTATCATTATGTTAAGAGGGACATCTGTAGCTCTGTTACCAAACTGAATGAAGTAGGTTTTGTCAATGTTTAGTGTAAGTTTGTTAGTCCTCATCCAGGTAGATATTTTCTGTAAGTCGGTATTTACAGTATTGGCTAGCGTGACTGGGCTCGGGTGGGAGAAGACGTATGTAGTGTCATCTGCAAATAGTGTGGGTTTGAGTAATTGCGAAGCATTTGGTAGGTCATTTATGTATAGGAGAAAGAGAAGAGGGCCAAGGACACTTCCCTGTGGGACACCAACTGTAATTGGTTGTGCAGAAGAGTTTGCCCCATTTGCATACACATATTGGCTTCTGTTGCTGAGGTATGACTTGAGGTAGTTGAGGGAGTGCCCTCTTATACCATAGTGTGACAATTTTACGTGGAGCAAGTCATGGTTAACTGTATCAAAAGCTTTACGTAAGTCAATGAAGATCCCCAGTGGGACTTCTTTTTTCTCTATTGCAGTGTATATATGTTCTAGCATGTGTATAATAGCATCATTAGTATTTTTATTTGGCCTGAATCCAAATTGGCAGGGGTTGAGTATGTTTTGGGAGATAAGGTAGGAGTAGATTCGTTTATGAATTAATTTTTCGAAGATTTTTGAGAGAGGGTGTAAGTTGGATATTGGCCTATAGTTATTCAACTCTGTTTGGTCTCCTCCTTTGTGGATCGGCGACAGCAACTTGGGAATGGGGCATTCTGTACGCAGGTATATAAATAGGTCTAGTACCAGGTTCAAGTGGAATACAATGGGACAATAAGTTCGTTATACCCATCTTCTCACCTGGTAAGGCAATGGCTTTACGACGTTTGTTCAACAGCGTCAACAAGCGCTGGACTTCGTCTGGAAAATCAGTGGGAGTTAAGTCTTTCTCCTCAACTGGTGGGATAGATTGATCCAGCGGAGTGGATGAGGTCTCCACTGTTGAAATAGCACCGACCCACTGGTCAGGTGGCACGTCGTCCTGTACTTGAACAGGGTAAGGATAGTGAACTAGGTCAACGAGGTTGGTATTTGCTCTGAGACGAACACTGTGACCCGAAGTGTTAGCAAGGAGTAAATGGATCTTACTGTCTCTTACAACGTGTAAGGAAGGTTCAACAAATAAACCCTTGACCTTGCAGGAATCACTGTCAACTAGGACGTTATCACCATCTGGAACATTAGGAACAACAACAGACACTCTAGTGAGAGCACTAGCCGCAACAGAGACGTCTTTCTGCAGACGGCATGTGACATCAACAAGAGATGGCATTACTAGTTTCAAGTAATCGTTTTCCGACAAGGCGTCCCCTTTGGAGAAACTACTACTCGGACTAGCAGACATTGCAGGGATAGGCAGAGCACTCAAAGCAGTCTGAGCGTCCTCGGACACTTGGGGCAATACACTATCTTGCATATCTGAAGGTGTAGGTGGAACACAGATGGGAGTGACAGAGTTACCAGTGCCTGACCGCTTGGGTACACTACTGGAGAATGCATTGGCTTGTAAGGACTTAATGCGTACATCATACTCTGCAGCAGTATGACAGATTTCTGATCCAAGCTGGTAACCCCAGAATGGAATAATCAAGTCGTCAATTTGGGCATGCCATCGGTACGGGTCAAGCACAATGCGCAAGTCTTGCATGGAAGCAAATCCCAGTAGAAGGTCACCAGGAAAAGTAATCTGGTCGACAACAAGAAAAGCAGCAGTAAAGTCTCTGCCTTGGATAGTAAAGGTGAACGAAGTCTGACCTCGGACTCGCAGAAGGGAACCAGCTACTCCACTAAGGGAGGTTACAGTAGTTGGTTCAACGAGGAGGACACGTCGTAACTGCTTTTCTTTAAACATGCTAGACCTGATGATATTAACTTGCGCACCAGAGTCCATGAACACATGAACGGGCGCATTATGGACAAAAGCTTGTACTAATGGACCAATCGTTTCGTTAGGAGTTATATGCAAACAGAAAGGTGGGTTGTCATCGGAGAAGGCATTTTCTACTTCATCCCCAAATTCCTCTACGACAGAGACCTGTGAAGCAGCATCAACAGCAGGGTTGTCAATCTCAAGGCTGGCTAAGGCTTCATAGGAATTTTGGACTGGGATGGTGTACTCGTTATCACCTACTACTGTCACGACTGGACGAGTAGACTTGGGCGCTCGGATTCCCCCGAATTGGAAGAATGAGCCTGGTTCTGGTTAGTTTGTGAACCACGACTTCTGTTTCCTCTCCTGGCTCTGCGGTTGGAACGGCCACGGAAAGATCTAGAGTGCTGCAGGTTGTAGAGAGCATTGCACTCAGATGTGTCATGTCCATGAATTCTATGATAAGTACAGTAGGGAAGATCTGACTGGTACTCACCATCAGTACGACACTTCTTAGGGTGACTATCATGACAATTAATAGCAATATGGCCATGGTAACCACAATTGTAGCAAATTCTTTGACTGTGGGTACTGTACATACTACGAGTGCTACGGGAATGATGGCGCTTAACACTTGCTTTGGATGATGGACACGAGTGATTAAGGTTGGGAGTTTTGGTAGTAGCACAAACTAGAGGAAGTACAGGAGTGGACAAAGTGGTTGGCATAGACTTACGATAAGGGAAGGTTCCCTCGGGACACAAATTTCGTACATGGATTAGAGCTGCAAGCGGTCCCATAGTAGCATCTAGCGGACTTGAATTGTATACATGCATAGATGTTGGTGGCATTAGTTGTTTAATAACTCCAAATGCAGCTAATTTGGCAAACCCATCAAGGGCTGGTTTATCGTTATCTTTAAGGTACTTGAAATTTTGACCTGCTTTAACGAATGAGGACATTAGGTTATTAAGACGAAGAACAAACTCATCTAATGACTCTTCTGGTCTCGGAGCTGTGCAAACTAATTCTTTGAGAACAACGAACGGATCGGTTTCTCGCACCGGTTCAAGATAATTGCGAATTAACTGTTCATAATCTTGCCACCCGGTCAGATCTTGAAAATCCTTCATACGAATTAAGTTAAATACATGTGAGGCTGCTGGAGAACGGGCAAGACTCTCCTTTCCGATACTGATTAAACAACTCTCAGATGGAAGACCATCAACTGAGGCATTAGCTCTGGCTCTAACAGTGGTAAACCAACCTTCAAGGTTGTCTGGGTTACCATTGAACAATGGCATAGCATCATACGGATCACGACTAAAATTACGCAGGCTAGAAGTCTGAGTATATCTATTGTTTGATAAGGAGTTACTCGAATTTTGGGCTGACGCATTAATGGTTGTACTAGCAGCATGTGCTGAGGCATCGCTTGAGAAAACTTGAGACATATTTGCAAAATGTAAAACAAGAATTTAGAGAACAAAAGAAAATGTAGCTGAGGAACACACAACACAGTGAACTTAAATGGGGAAAAAAATGCTTAACTATTCTGCATAAGTAATTAAAAATTGACAGGTCACACAGTAAGCAAAGAACTCACACAAGAAAAATATTCAACTTAACAAACAACACTTAAAATCAAGAGAACTTGTACTTTACTCAAATCTGATTTGCTCAACTTTTACTTTAAATTGAATGAATGGCACAGTGAGTTGTCTTTACTTTCAATGCAATAGGGAAACACAATAAAATGATAAAATGGACTCAATAAAGCTTGTGCCAAAATAATACTGAGACACAATTCAGTTAAATAAAATAAAATGACACAGAAAGAATAAAATATTATGCACAGAACAGAGCATATGAAACTGCACTCAAATAAACTGTAGCAATATTGCAATGACAATTGCTAATCAACAAGTACTGCATAAAATTTCTGCAAGAAAAACTTTAATGGCAACACAATCTTTGCACAAGAATTATTGCAAAATGAGTCAATGTGCAATCATAAAAAAATTATTACACACACAAGAAAAGAAATATATCAAGGAATGAACTGAGGGAACACTTTGACTCTTAACTGCACTCAAACAACACTTAACAAGCAAAAGAACAATTTACTCTAAAAGAAGAACTTAAAAATTGCACTAAGAGTGAATTTGTTCAATGAAACATGGAAAATAATAGGTGCTAAAACACAGAACAAAAAAGTTTGAACACTTACAGTGATGCAGAACACAACACATCAACATAAACACAATACGAGAATTTTCTTGCAATGAAACTTGATGTGTGAAAAATTTTGTAAAAATGATTTCTTGCTTGCACAAAATAATGGCACTATTGTCTGTGGAAATAAGACAAATTAGACACTGACTAAATGAAAGAATATGAACACAAGAATGTTCAACACACAGGGAGCAAAACAAAAAGAATACACAAATGCCAGGAAGAAAAAAAATATAACAGACAACACTGAGTTGTGATGCAGAATAAAGCTGATAAATTACTGAAATACTTCACTGGAATACTGAGAACACTAGGTGATTCTGAAGTGTAAACACAAGTTCTATACTGCTCATATGTTGCACACACAACAAAGGAAAACACTAAGTACTTACTTCAAGTGTATAAAAAGACACACAACGCAACAGACATAAGATAATGCACGAAAATTAACACTGAATTAAAGAGATAAAAAAAAAATTATTGCAAACAAACACTGATTCTGATCGAGAGTCACTGAGTGTCACTAAGAAAAAAAATCACTGGAAACACACAAGAAATGTCTCAACACTCGCACATGTCTCTATGAACAATATTATCACTGTAACGACTTAGTGAAGAATGAGGTTGATGGTGGAAGGTTGGAGGATTGTTTATGTCGTCTTGCTGCTGTCCTCTGCACACGTGATCGTAGAATTGCACTTACATCGACGATAGACACACACAGGAGGCTTTCAACGGTGGTGCGAAACACACTCTAGCTCTTGACCCCCTATGTGGTCATTAAAATATGGTGCTACAACCCTTAGTAGTGCGCCAAAACACTGATGGAGGTTGGGTGAGTACCAAAACAGTGAGAGTGGTTGGGTTTGTGGGCATAACAGGGCTAAGGCGTCTGAGACCGCGTGGTGAGGCACACGTGGTCGTGGGTGGTTG